>NC_060888.1:11901768-12176768 GCF_014805685.1 Silurus meridionalis
AACCTTTTCTGACCAAATTATTACGTCTTTTTTTAAAAAGTGATATTTAAAAATATTAATTTCCATTTTCATAATCAAAACTTCCTAAAATTTTTAAAATCTGCAAAAAGTGAATGAGAATTGCTTAGAAAGCCATGTTTAATCAAAACAAAACAACAGCACATTCTTGGCAAAGCTTGTGCTTGTTGTCAAGAATGAGTTTCATAGACGCTGAAATTGCCATTCCGCAAGTCTCAGGTTTCGAGGACGAAGAGAAAGCGCTTTTTGAGCCAAGCGAATATGCACAAACAGAATGCACTTGCACATGATAATTTTACTTATTTAAGATGAAATTACAAAACATTTTCCTGCCAAATTATGACATTTTTCATAAAAGTTTTTTATTTCAAAATATGAATTTTCATATTCATAATCAAAACTTCATAAAACTGCAACAAGTGAATTAAAATTGCTTAGAAAGACAGGATTAATCAAAACAAAACAACAGCACATTCTTGGCAAAGCTTGCACGTGTTGTCAAGAATGAGTTTCATAGACGCTGAAATTGCGATTCCGCAAGTCTCATGTTTCTCGGACGAAGAGAAAGCGGTTTTTAGAGCCAATCGAATATGCACAAACAGAATGCACTTGCCCATGATCATTTAAGATATTTATAAATAGATATATTATCACAAACCATTTTCTGACCAGATTATGACATTTTTCATAAAAAGTATTATTTCAAAAATATGAATTTTCATATTAATAAACAAAACTTCATAAAAACTGCAACAAGTGAATAAAATTTGCTTTAGAAAGACATGATTAATCAAAACAAAACAACAGCACATTTCTGGCAAAACTTGCACGTGTTATCAAGAATGAGTTTCATAGACGCTGAAATTGCCATTCCGCAAGTCTCAGGCTTCTACGACGAAGAGAAAGCGGTTTTTAGAGCCAAGCGAATATGCACAAACAGAATGCACTTGCACATGATAATTTTACTTATTTAAGATGAGATATGATATTACAAAACCTTTTCTGACCAAATTATTACGTCTTTTTTTTTTTTAAAAAAAAAGTGATATTTAAAAAATATTAATTTCCATTTTCATAATCAAAACTTCCTAAAAATTGTTAAAATCTGCAAAAAAGTGAATGAGAATTGCTTAGAAAGCCATATTTAATCAAAACAAAACAACAGCACATTCTTGGCAAAGCTTGTGCTTGTTGTCAAGAATGAGTTTCATAGACGCTGAAATTGCCATTCCGCAATTCTCAAGCTTCTAGGACGGAGAGAAAGCGGTTTTTCGAGCCAAGCGAATATGCACAAACAGAATGCACTTGCACATGATAATTTTACTTATTTAATATGAAATATGATATTACAAAACATTTTCCTGCCAAATTATGACATTTTTCATAAAAAGTTTTTTTTATTTCAAAAATATAAATTTTCATATTGATAATCAAAACTTCATAAAAACTGCAACAAGTGAATTAAAATTGCTTAGAAAGACAGGATTAATCAAAAACAAAACAACAGCACATTCTTGGCAAAGCTTGCACGTGTTGTCAAGAATGAGTTTCATAAACGCTAAAATTGCGATTCCGCAAGTCTCAGGCTTCTAGGACAAAGAGAAAGCGGTTTTTAGAGCCAAGCAAATATGCACAAAGAGAAGGCACTGCACATGATGATTTAAGATATGTATAAATAATATATAAAATTACAAACCATTTTCTGACCAGATTATGACATTTTTCATAAAAAGTATTATTTCAAAAATATAAATTTTCATATTCATAAACAAAACTTCATAAAACTGTTAAAACTGCAACAAGTGAATACAATTTGCTTAGAAAGACATGATTAATCAAAACAAAACAACAGCACATTTCTGGCAAAACTTGCACGTGTTGTCAAGAATGAGTTTCATAGACGCTGAAATTGCCATTCCGCAAGTCTCAGGCTTCTAAGACGAAGAGAAAGCGGTTTTAGAGCCAAGCGAATATGCACAAACAGAATGCACTTGCACATGATAATTTTACATATTTAAGATGAGATATGATATTACAAAACCTTTTCTGACCAAATTATTACGTCTTTTTTTAAAAAAGTGATATTTAAAAATATTAATTTCCATTTTCATAATCAAAACTTCCTAAAAATTGTTAAAATCTGCAAAAAGTGAATGAGAATTGCTTAGAACGCCATGTTTAATCAAAACAAAACAACAGCTCTTTCTTGGCAAAGCTTGCACGTGTTGTCAAGAATGAGTTTCATAACGCTGAAATTGCGATTCCGCAAGTCTCAGGCTTCTAGGACGAAGAGAAAGCGTTTTTCGAGCCAAGCGAATATGCACAAACAGAATGCACTTGCACATGATCATTTTACATATTTAAGATAAGATATGATATTACAAACCATTTTCTGACCAAATTATGAAATTTTTCATAAAAAGTATTTTATTTCAAAATATCAATTTTCATATTCATAATCAAAACTTCATAAAAACTGCAAAAAGTGAATTAAAATTGCTTAGAAAGACATGATTAATCAAAACAAAACAACAGCACATTCTTGGCAAAGCTTGCACGTGTTGTCAAGAATGAGTTCATAAACGCTGAAATTGCGATTCCACAATTCTCAGGTTTCTAGGACGGAGAGAAAGCGGTTTTTCGAGCCAAGCGAATATGCACAAACAGAATGCACTTGCACATGATAATTTAACTTATTTAAGATAAGATATATTACAAAACATTTTCCTGCCAAATTATGACATTTTTCATAAAAAGTATTGTTATTTCAAAATATCAATTTTCATATTCATAATCAAAACTTCATAAAAACTGCAACAAGTGAATTAAAATTGCTTAGAAAGACAGGATTAATGAAAACAACAGCAAATTCTTGGCAAAGCTTGCACGTGTTGTCAAGAATGAGTTTCATAGACGCTGAAATTGCGATTCTGCAAGTCTCAGGCTACTACGACGAATAGAACGCGAATTTTCGAGCCAAGTGAATATGCACAAACAGAATGCACTTGCCCATGATCATTTAAGATATTTATAAATAGATATAATATTACAAACCATTTTCTGACCAGATTGACATTTTCATAAAAAGTATTATTTCAAAATATGAATTTTAATATTAATAATCAAAACTTCATAAAAACTGCAAAACAAGTGAATTAAAATTGCTTTAGAAAGACATGATTAATCAAAAACAAAACAACCGCACATTTCTGGCAAAACTTGCACGTGTTGTCAAGAATGAGTTTCATAGACGCTGAAATTGCCATTCCGCAAGTCTCAGGCTTCTACGACGAAGAGAAAGCGGTTTTTAGAGCCAAGCGAATATGCACAAACAGAATGCACTTGCACATGATAATTTTACATATTTAAGATAAGATATGATATTACAAAACCTTTTCTGACCAAATTATGACATTTTTCATAAAAAAAATTTTTTATTTCAAAAATATAAATTTTCATATTCATAATCAAAACTTCATAAAAACTGCAACAAGTGAATTAAAATTGCTTAGAAAGACAGGATTAATCAAAAACAAAACAACAGCACATTTCTGGCAAAACTTGCACGTGTTATCAAGAATGAGTTTCATAGACGCTGAAATTGCCATTCCGCAAGTCTCAGGCTTCTAGGACGAAGAGAAAGCTGTTTTTAGAGCCAAGCGAATATGCACAAACAGAATGCACTTGACCAACTTATGACATAAAAAGTAGTTATTTCAAAAATATAAATTTTAATATTCATAATCAAAACTTCATAAACACTGCAACAAGTGAATTAAAATTGCTTAGAAAGACAGGATTAATGAAAAACAACAGCAAATTCTTGGCAAAGCTTGCACGTGTTGTCAAGAATGAGTTTCATAGACGCTGAAATTGCGATTCTGCAAGTCTCAGGCTACTACGACGAATAGAACGCGAATTTTCGAGCAAGGTGATTATGCACAAACAGAATGCACTTGCCCATGATCATTTAAGATATTTATAAATAGATATAATATTACAAACCATTTTCTGACCAGATTATGACATTTTCATAAAAGTATTGTTATTTCAAAATATGAATTTTCATATTAATAAACGAAACTTCATAAAAACTGCAACAAGTGAATAAAATTGCTTAGAAAGACAGGATTAATCAAAAACAAAACAACAGCACATTTCTGGCAAAACTTGCACGTGTTGTCAAGAATGAGTTTCATAGACGCTGAAATTGCCATTCCTCAAGTCTCAGGCTTCTACGACGAAGAGAAAGCGGTTTTTAGAGCCAAGCGAATATGCACAAACAGAATGCACTTGCACATGATAATTTTACTTATTTAAGATGAGATATGATATTACAAAACCTTTTCTGACCAAATTATTACGTCTTTTTTTTTTTAAAAAAAAGTGATATTTAAAAAATATTAATTTCCATTTTCATAATCAAAACTTCCTAAAAATTTTTAAAATCTGCAAAAAAAGTGAATGAGAATTGCTTAGAAAGCCATGTTTAATCAAAAACAAAACAACAGCACATTCTTGGCAAAGCTTGTGCTTGTTGTCAAGAATGAGTTTCATAGACGCTGAAATTGCCATTCCGCAAGTCTCAGGTTTCGAGGACGAAGAGAAAGCGCTTTTTTGAGCCAAGCGAATATGCACAAACAGAATGCACTTGCACATGATAATTTTACTTATTTAAGATGAAATTACAAAACATTTTCTGACCAAATTATGACATTTTTCATAAAAGTTTTTTATTTCAAAAATATGAATTTTCATATTCATAATCAAAACTTCATAAAAACTGCAACAAGTGAATTAAAATTGCTTAGAAAGACAGGATTAATCAAAAACAAAACAACAGCACATTCTTGGCAAAGCTTGCACGTGTTGTCAAGAATGAGTTTCATAGACGCTGAAATTGCGATTCCGCAAGTCTCATGCTTCTCGGACGAAGAGAAAGCGGTTTTTAGAGCCAATCGAATATGCACAAACAGAATGCACTTGCCCATGATCATTTAAGATATTTATAAATAGATATATTATCACAAACCATTTTCTGACCAGATTATGACATTTTTCATAAAAGTATTATTTCAAAATATCAATTTTCATATTAATAAACAAAACTTCATAAAAACTGCAACAAGTGAATAAAATTTGCTTTAGAAAGACATGATTAATCAAAAACAAAACAACAGCACATTTCTGGCAAAACTTGCACGTGTTATCAAGAATGAGTTTCATAGACGCTGAAATTGCCATTCCGCAAGTCTCAGGCTTCTACGACGAAGAGAAAGCGGTTTTTAGAGCCAAGCGAATATGCACAAACAGAATGCACTTGCACATGATAATTTTACTTATTTAAGATGAGATATGATATTACAAAACCTTTTCTGACCAAATTATTACGTCTTTTTTTTTTTAAAAAAAAAAGTGATATTTAAAAAATATTAATTTCCATTTTCATAATCAAAACTTCCTAAAAATTGTTAAAATCTGCAAAAAAGTGAATGAGAATTGCTTAGAAAGCCATATTTAATCAAAAACAAAACAACAGCACATTCTTGGCAAAGCTTGTGCTTGTTGTCAAGAATGAGTTTCATAGACGCTGAAATTGCCATTCCGCAATTCTCAAGCTTCTAGGACGGAGAGAAAGCGGTTTTTCGAGCCAAGCGAATATGCACAAACAGAATGCACTTGCACATGATAATTTTACTTATTTAATATGAAATATGATATTACAAAACATTTTCCTGCCAAATTATGACATTTTTCATAAAAAGTTTTTTTTATTTCAAAAATATAAATTTTCATATTGATAATCAAAACTTCATAAAAACTGCAACAAGTGAATTAAAATTGCTTAGAAAGACAGGATTAATCAAAAACAAAACAACAGCACATTCTTGGCAAAGCTTGCACGTGTTGTCAAGAATGAGTTTCATAACGCTGAAATTGCGATTCCGCAAGTCTCAGGCTTCTAGGACAAAGAGAAAGCGGTTTTTAGAGCCAAGCAAATATGCACAAAGAGAAGGCACTCGCACATGATGATTTAAGATATGTATAAATAATATATAAAATTACAAACCATTTTCTGACCAGATTATGACATTTTTCATAAAAAGTATTATTTCAAAAATATAAATTTTCATATTCATAAACAAAACTTCATAAAAACTGTTAAAAACTGCAACAAGTGAATACAATTTGCTTTAGAAAGACATGATTAATCAAAAACAAAACAACAGCACATTTCTGGCAAAACTTGCACGTGTTGTCAAGAATGAGTTTCATAGACGCTGAAATTGCCATTCCGCAAGTCTCAGGCTTCTAAGACGAAGAGAAAGCGGTTTTTAGAGCCAAGCGAATATGCACAAACAGAATGCACTTGCACATGATAATTTTACATATTTAAGATGAGATATGATATTACAAAACCTTTTCTGACCAAATTATTACGTCTTTTTTTTTTAAAAAAAAAGTGATATTTAAAAAATATTAATTTCCATTTTCATAATCAAAACTTCCTAAAAATTGTTAAAATCTGCAAAAAAGTGAATGAGAATTGCTTAGAACGCCATGTTTAATCAAAAACAAAACAACAGCTCTTTCTTGGCAAAGCTTGCACGTGTTGTCAAGAATGAGTTTCATAAACGCTGAAATTGCGATTCCGCAAGTCTCAGGTTTCGAGGACGAAGAGAAAGCGGTTTTTAGAGCTAAGCGAATATGCACAAACAGAATGCACTTGCACATGATAATTTTACATATTTAAGATGAGATATGATATTACAAAACCTTTTCTGACCAAATTATTACGTCTTTTTTTTTTTTTTAAAAGTGATATTTAAAAAATATTAATTTCCATTTTCATAATCAAATCTTCCTAAAAATTGTTAAAATCTGCAAAAAAAGTGAATGAGAATTGCTTAGAAAGCCATGTTTAATCAAAAACAAAACAACAGCACATTCTTGGCAAAGCTTGTGCGTGTTGTCAAGAATGCGTTTCATAGACGCTGAAATTGCCATTCCGCAAGTCTCAGGTTTCGAGGACGAAGAGAAAGCGCTTTTTTGAGCCAAGCGAATATGCACAAACAGAATGCACTTGCACATGATAATTTTACTTATTTAAGATGAAATTACAAAACATTTTCCTGCCAAATTATGACATTTTTCATAAAAAGTTTTTTTTATTTCAAAAATATAAATTTTCATATTCATAATCAAAACTTCATAAAAACTGCAACAAGTGACTTAAAATTGCTTAGAAAGACAGGATTAATCAAAACAAAACAACAGCACATTCTTGGCAAAGCTTGCACGTGTTGTCAAGAATGAGTTTCATAAACGCTGAAATTGCGATTCCACAATTCTCAGGCTTCTAGGACGAGAGAAAGCGGTTTTCGAGCCAAGCGAATATGCACAAACAGAATGCACTTGCACATGATAATTTAACTTATTTAAGATAAGATATATTACAAAACATTTTCTGACCAAATTATGACATTTTTCATAAAAAGTATTGTTATTTCAAAAATATCAATTTTCATATTCATAATCAAAACGTCATACAAACTACAACAAGTGAATTAAAATTGCTTAGAAAGACAGGATTAATGAAAAACAACAGCAAATTCTTGGCAAAGCTTGCACGTGTTGTCAAGAATGAGTTTCATAGACGCTGAAATTGCGATTCTGCAAGTCTCAGGCTACTACGACGAATAGAACGCGAATTTTCGAGCCAAGTGAATATGCACAAACAGAATGCACTTGCCCATGATCATTTAAGATATTTATAAATAGATATAATATTACAAACCATTTTCTGACCAGATTGACATTTTTCATAAAAAGTATTATTTCAAAAATATGAATTTTCATATTAATAATCAAAACTTCATAAAAACTGCAAAACAAGTGAATTAAAATTGCTTTAGAAAGACATGATTAATCAAAAACAAAACAACCGCACATTTCTGGCAAAACTTGCACGTGTTGTCAAGAATGAGTTTCATAGACGCTGAAATTGCCATTCCGCAAGTCTCAGGCTTCTACGACGAAGAGAAAGCGGTTTTTAGAGCCAAGCGAATATGCACAAACAGAATGCACTTGCACATGATAATTTTACATATTTAAGATAAGATATGATATTACAAAACCTTTTCTGACCAAATTATGACATTTTTCATAAAAAGTATTGTTTTTTTCCAAAATATAAATTTTCATATTCATAATCAAAACTTCATAAAAACTGCAACAAGTGAATTAAAATTGCTTAGAAAGACAGGATTAATCAAAAACAAAACAACAGCACATTTCTGGCAAAACTTGCACGTGTTATCAAGAATGAGTTTCATAGACGCTGAAATTGCCATTCCGCAAGTCTCAGGCTTCTAGGACGAAGAGAAAGCTGTTTTAGAGCCAAGCGAATATGCACAAACAGAATGCACTTTCCCATGATCATTTAAGATATTTATGATTAGATATAATATTACAAACCATTTTCTGACCAGATTATGACATTTTTCATAAAAAGTATTATTTCAAAAATATGAATTTTCATATTAATAAACAAAACTTCATAAAAACTGAAACAAGTGAATAACATTTGCTTTAGAAAGACATGATTAATCAAATACAAAACAACAGCACATTTCTGGCAAAACTTGCACGTGTTATCAAGAATGAGTTTCATAGACGCTGAAATTGCCATTCCGCAAGTCTCAGGCTTCTACGACGAAGAGAAAGCGGTTTTTAGAGCCAAGCGAATATGCACAAACAGAATGCACTTGCACATGATAATTTTACTTATTTAAGATGAAATTACAAAACATTTTCCTGCCAAATTATGACATTTTTCATAAAAAGTTTTTTTTATTTCAAAAATATAAATTTTCATATTCATAATCAAAACTTCATAAAAACTGCAACAAGTGACTTAAAATTGCTTAGAAAGACAGGATTAATCAAAAACAAAACAACAGCACATTCTTGGCAAAGCTTGCACGTGTTGTCAAGAATGAGTTTCATAAACGCTGAAATTGCGATTCCACAATTCTCAGGCTTCTAGGACGGAGAGAAAGCGGTTTTCGAGCCAAGCGAATATGCACAAACAGAATGCACTTGCACATGATAATTTAACTTATTTAAGATAAGATATATTACAAAACATTTTCTGACCAAACTATGACATTTTTCATAAAAAGTATTGTTATTTCAAAAATATCAATTTTCATATTCATAATCAAAACGTCATACAAACTACAACAAGTGAATTAAAATTGCTTAGAAAGACAGGATTAATGAAAAACAACAGCAAATTCTTGGCAAAGCTTGCACGTGTTGTCAAGAATGAGTTTCATAGACGCTGAAATTGCGATTCTGCAAGTCTCAGGCTACTACGACGAATAGAACGCGAATTTTCGAGCCAAGTGAATATGCACAAACAGAATGCACTTGCCCATGATCATTTAAGATATTTATAAATAGATATAATATTACAAACCATTTTCTGACCAGATTGACATTTTTCATAAAAAGTATTATTTCAAAAATATGAATTTTCATATTAATAATCAAAACTTCATAAAAACTGCAAAACAAGTGAATTAAAATTGCTTTAGAAAGACATGATTAATCAAAAACAAAACAACAGCACATTTCTGGCAAAACTTGCACGTGTTGTCAAGAATGAGTTTCATAGACGCTGAAATTGCCATTCCGCAAGTCTCAGGCTTCTACGACGAAGAGAAAGCGGTTTTTAGAGCCAAGCGAATATGCACAAACAGAATGCACTTGCACATGATAATTTTACATATTTAAGATAAGATATGATATTACAAAACCTTTTCTGACCAAATTATGACATTTTTCATAAAAAAATTTTTTTATTTCAAAAATATAAATTTTCATATTCATAATCAAAACTTCATAAAAACTGCAACAAGTGAATTAAAATTGCTTAGAAAGACAGGATTAATCAAAAACAAAACAACAGCACATTTCTGGCAAAACTTGCACGTGTTATCAAGAATGAGTTTCATAGACGCTGAAATTGCCATTCCGCAAGTCTCAGGCTTCTAGGACGAAGAGAAAGCTGTTTTTAGAGCCAAGCGAATATGCACAAACAGAATGCACTTGCACATGATAATTTTACTTATTTAAGATGAGATATGATATTACAAAACATTTTCTGACCAAATTATGACATTTTTCATAAAAAGTTTTTTTTTTTAAAAATATAAATTTTCATATTCATAATCAAAACTTCATAAAAACTGCAACAAGTGAATTAAAATTGCTTAGAAAGACAGGATTAATCAAAATCAAAACAACAGCACAGTCTTGCAAAGCTTGCACGTGTTGTCAATAATGAGTTTCTTAGACGCTGAAATTGCGATTCCGCAAGTCTCAGGCTTCTAGGACGAAGAGAAAGCGGTTTTTCGAGCCAAGCGAATATGCACAAACAGAATGCACTTTCCCATGATCATTTAAGATATTTATGATTAGATATAATATTACAAACCATTTTCTGACCAGATTATGACATTTTTCATAAAAAGTATTATTTCAAAAATATGAATTTTCATATTAATAAACAAAACTTCATAAAAACTGCAAAACAAGTGAATTAAAATTGCTTAGAAAGACATGATTAATCAAATACAAAACAACAGCACATTTCTGGCAAAACTTGCACGTGTTATCAAGAATGAGTTTCATAGACGCTGAAATTGCCATTCCGCAAGTCTCAGGCTTCTACGACGAAGAGAAAGCGGTTTTTAGAGCCAAGCGAATATGCACAAACAGAATGCACTTGCACATGATAATTTTACTTATTTAAGATGAAATTACAAAACATTTTCCTGCCAAATTATGACATTTTTCATAAAAAGTTTTTTTTATTTCAAAAATATAAATTTTCATATTCATAATCAAAACTTCATAAAAACTGCAACAAGTGACTTAAAATTGCTTAGAAAGACAGGATTAATCAAAAACAAAACAACAGCACATTCTTGGCAATGCTTGCACGTGTTGTCAAGAATGAGTTTCATAAACGCTGAAATTGCGATTCCGCAATTCTCAGGCTTCTAGGACGGAGAGAAAGCGGTTTTTCGAACCAAGCGAATATGCACAAACAGAATCAACTTGCACATGATAATGTTACATATTTAAGATGAGATATGATATTACAAAACATTTTCTGACCAAATTATGACATTTTTCATAAAAAGTATATTTATTTCAAAAATATCAATTTTTAAATTCATAATCAAAACTTCATAAAAACTGTTAAAAACTGCAATAAGTGAATAAAATTTGCTTAGAAATACATGATTAATCAAATACAAAACAACAGCACATTTCTGGCAAAGTTTGCACGTGTTGTCAAGACTGAGTTTCATTAACGCTGAAATTGCGATTCCGCAAGTCTCAGGCTTCTAGGACGAAGAGAAAGCGGTTTTTCGAGCCAAGCGAATATGCACAAACAGAATGCACTTGCTCATGATCATTTAAGATATTTATGATTAGATTATATTATTACAAACCATCCTCTGACCAAATTATGATATTTTTCATAAAATGTATTGTTATTTCAAAATATAAATTTTCATATTCATAATCAAAACTTTATAAAACTGCAACAAGTGAATTAAAATTGCTTAGAAAGACAGGATTAATCAAAAACAAAACAACAGCACATGTCTGGCAAAGTTTGCACGTGTTGTCTAGAATGAGTTTCATAAACGCTGAAATTGCGATTCCGCAAGTCTCAGGCTTCTAAGACGAAGAGAAAGCGGTTTTTCGAGCCAAGCGAATATGCACAAACAGAATGCACTTGCTCATGATCATTTAAGATATTTATGATTAGATTATATTATATTATTACAAACCATCCTCTGACCAAATTATGATATTTTTCATAAAATGTATTGTTATTTCAAAAATATAAATTTTCATATTCATAATCAAAACTTCATAAAAACTGCAACAAGTGAATTAAAATTGCTTAGAAAGACAGGATTAATCAAAAACAATACAACACCACATTCTTGGCAAAGCTTGCACGTGTTGTCACGAATGAGTTTCATAGACGCTGAAATTGCCATTCTGCAAGTCTCAGGCTGTAGCTAACCCCCACCCAGACAATGTTGAAGCGTACTGATGTTTTAAAAAGCCTTTATTTTGTGTTCAGCCGTCAGCCTTTCCTTGGGAAAAACAAAATCTACCTTTCCTTGATGAGAAACCTTTTCTTAGTGAAACACCGTAAGAGCTTGTTCCTGGTCCAGCTAGGTGCTTAATTATCCCTTACTTTCCTTAAGAACCTTGTACGATTTCAGAGCATTTTAGCGACATGACTTTCCTTTACCATGGTGTGCGTCACACTAACTAGTGGGGGCAGAGTCAAAGGATTATACCGCATGGGGGCGGGGTTAAAAGACTATGTACTATTATGCACTATAGAGGGAAGGAGCAGATTTAATTAGACTCCAGCAACAGAACAAGCTTCTGGATTGGGCGCTCAACTTCTGACAACTCGTGAAGACGCTCCCCTTTTTTACCAAGCTTACGGTCACCAAGCTGGAGTTTAACTCTCCGTACAAGTCCGTCTTTGTCAGTAGTGACTTTTGAAACTCTACCCAATCTCCACTCATTCCTCTGCAAATCCTCTCCTTTCAGGATTACGATATCTCCAACTTCTAAATTCCTTCTTGGAGCATGCCAGCGCTGTCTAAGAGCTATGTTGGCGAGATGTTCCTTTCGCCAGCGACTCCAAAACTGTTCTGCAATGTATTGAGCATGTCTCCACCTTTTCTTGCCATACCTATATTCCCTGATGAATTCACCTGGAGGAGGTAAGGCCTGGACAGATTTCATTGTCAGAAGATGATTAGAGGGTGAGTGGTTCGAGGCCATGGGGATCACTGAGATTGTCAACAGTCAGAGGACGGCTGTTGACTGTAGCCATAGCTTCATAGAAAAGAACATGTCCTCGAGAATCTCAATATATACAGCACGGGAACTAAGACAAGTGAAAAGAAGACCGTATCTCTTGTTCTCTTTTCTTCCTTGTTTTGTAAGGAATGGCCCGAAGCAATCCATGCCACAGAAAGTGAAAGGAGGGGATGGCTCCAACCGTTCTGGCGGTAGATCGGCCATCTTTTGCTCCTCCATAGGTCTGCGTAGCCGTCTACAGATGACACATTGACGAATGTAGGATGCAACAGCCCGGTTGATTCCTGTAATCCAGTAGCCACTGCACCTTATTTCGTTGATAGTAAGACCTTTACCTTGATGTTTCAACTTTTCGTGATGATAAGCAATAATCATCCTTGTGATGTGATGATCTTTGGGAATGATTGCAGGGTGCTTGAAGAAGTTGGGAAGAGAGGAGTTGCATAGCCTCCCTCCCACCCTCAGTATACAGACGTCGTCATGGAGAAAAGCGTCAAGAGCGTGCAAAGGATTATGCCGTGGTAGAGGATTCCTTTGCTCAGCAGTTTTAGCTCTTCTTGATACACATTTTTCTGCAGAATTTTGATTAGATGATGTTCTGCCTCTTCACGTTCTGTTACAGTGGTGAGATTGTTTGATCTGTTATTGCTTATGCGCCTTAGAATGCGTGCAATTGCTCGTATAGTTAGCGACCAAGATGAGAACTTAAACAGATGATCAACGATGCTTACGTGTTCCGTGGTTTTAGTACTGAGTGCTAGAACACTCCTGACCTCTGGATCTCCGACTGATAACTCTGGTATTTCCTCTGCAGCTAGCTTTATTTCCTTGTTCCATAAGAACTTGGGTCCGGCAAGCCAGGTAGATGATAAAAACTCATTGGCAGTCAAGCCCCGGGAGGCGTGGTCAGCAGGATTCTCATTTGTCGGGACATATCGCCACTGTTGTGGGGCTGAGCTGAGCTGAATCTTCTGAACCCGGTTAACTACAAACGTGTGGAACCGTCGCGCTTCATTTCTTATGTATCCTAAGACCACTTTAGAGTCAGGCCAGAAGAATTCCTCTGCATTAATGCATCCCAATTCCTCCTTAAGCATGTTGCTTAGTTTCACGGAAACAACTGCTGCTGGTAATTCTAATCGTGGGATGGTTGTGACTTTGGTTGGAGAGACACGTAATTTTTCTACAACCAAGGCACAATGAATATCTCCCTTTTCGTTTTGAAGTCGCAGGTATGAACACTGGCCGTAATCATACTGGCATCAGAGAAGTTATGCAGCTCCGTCTTAGAGACCCTTCCAAATCCAGCAGGTGAGTAGGTACGGGCTATGGTAAAATTATCTAAGTGGGCTAGATCTCTTTTTCATCAGTAAGAGGATCGTCCCAGCCAGTACCTCGCCTGCACATCTCTTGAAGAATGCTCTTTGCTTTGAGGACGACTGGTGCTACAAACCCAAGAGGATCGTACAGCGAAGCTACTGTAGATAAAATGCCGCGTCGCATTGCAGGCTGTTCTTTGAGGCTGACGTTAAGCTTGAAGCGGTCAGACTCCACATCCCATTGAATCCCGAGAGCTCTCTCGAGTGGTAATTCATCAAATGAGAGATTCTTATCCTTCATGTTGGTGGCTTGTTCGGAGAGTGGTATACTCTCTAATACCTTTTTGTCATTAGACACAAATTTATGTAGTCGGAGACCGCCCATGGCGCAGAGTTCACGAGCTTCCCTGGCAAGCTGAATGGCATCTTCAGTGTTTTCGACGCTTGCGAGCCCATCGTCCACATAAAAGTTCCTCATAACAAATCTTGAGGCTTGAGGGTAGATGTCGCGATTCTCCTTAGCTAGATGTTTCATCCCATAGTTTGCACATCCCGGAGAAGAAGCTGCACCGAACAAATGTACCTTCATGCGAAACTCGGTGGGCTGCGAGTTCAAATTTCCTTGCTTCCACCAGAGGAAGCGCAAGAAGTTGCGATCAGATTCAACCACATGGAACTGATGGAACATCTGAATGTCGCACATCAACGCAACTGGGTGCTGTTGGAAACGGATGAGAACTCCACTTAAGTTGTTCAACATGTCGGGCCCAGAGAGGAGGTGCTCATTCAAGCTTGTACCGTTGTATCTGGCTGAGCAATCAAACACCACATGAAGTTTATCTGGCTTCTTCGTGTGACGCACACCATGATGGGGTATGTACCATCTCTCCTCTTCACTCCCACCGTCATTGACCTGCTCAGCATCTCCCTTCCCAATGACTTCCTCCATGAACTCAACATAATGTTCCTTATACCTTTCATCCCGTTGTAATTTCCTTTTAAGGTGAAGAAGGCGCGTAATAGCTGAGCCTTTGTTGTCAGGCAGGCTGGGTCTGGTTTTGAAGGGCAGAGGCATTTCATAATGTCCAGACACATTTTTCCTTATTCCCTTCTCCAGTATGTTAAGAAATGTGATGTCGTCTTGTGACACAACTTTGCTGTCATCATTGCCATCTTTGAAGTCAGACTCTAGAACGCGAATGACATCGGTAGGAGTTAACGGAGGTAGCTCGTTAACTGTAATTCTGTGACACAGATGATGTGTGCTCAACACATCCTGAGTTTGTAGTGAGCGCCCTACAATACTCCATCCTAAATCAGTCCTTACAGCATAGGGTTCCTCGTCATCTCCTAAAAGGACCTTCCTTGGTGCCATAGCTCTTGAGCAGTTGTAGCCAATCAAAAGACCTACTACACAGTCCTTCAGTGGTTGTATTTCATCCACTATTTCTGCCAGATGACTCCATTTTTTAGCGTCTCACAAGTGGGAATGTGAGAACGGTTGACAGATATGCAGACCTTTGTATAGGTGACCGGAAGATCGACTCGAACTGCAGAACTATATCCTCTAACACGAAGCCCAGAGACACCTTCGCTTGTGATCACCGTATCCTTGCCGCTCATAGTCGTCAACTTCAGTTTCACTGGATACTTGTCAGCATTAAGACCATCACTCACTTCTTGGTCAATGAACGTAGTATCGCTTTGAGTGTCGAGCAGTGCATAGAAGAGTTTCTCAGTGGTTGGATCATTTTTAGATGAAACCCAGACTGGTATCACCATAGATGTGTTTGATGAGCCTTCACCTGCTACACTGACTGACGTTGCAGCAGCGCTTTGATTTGTTTCTGGTTCTGATGTAGTCCTTTCTCTTTTATAGTTGTCATCATGCAGGGCTGTAGGATGCTTTCCTTTACAGTGGTCACAGAAAAGACGATGACGGCAGTCTCTCACACTGTGGCCGGGTATCAGGCATTCATAACAGAGTTTCTTCTCCTTTATATATTTGCGTCGCTCAACTAATACCATCTCAGTGAACTTGTAGCATGCGTGTAGTTGGTGTCTATTATCTTGACAAAAGGTACATGAAACCTTAACTTTCCATTGTTCTGACTTGTGTTTTTCATTTTTAGTGATTATTTGAGTGGTAAACACACTAGCTTTGGTTTTCTTCACATCTCTGAGGTTTCTCTTCTCAGTGATAGAATCTGACAAATGAAGGGCATGAAAGGACGTAATGGGATTACAAGCAATCTCGGCTTCATCTGACGTGAATCTAGCAAACTCTTTGAAACTTGGGAATTCTTGATTTTCATTTAGACTTTCCAGCGTAAAGCTGCCCAGTCTGGTAGTTTGTAAACGAGCTTCCGATTTTCTTCCCAGTCGTTTAATATGTCGAGACCCTTGACATGAGGCATGGCATCTTGACAAGCATGCAGAAAATCCGAGAAGCGTCTCAGTCCTTCAGCATCCTTCGATGGAATTCTCGGCCAGTTGGTGAGCTTCTCTCTAAACGCTCTCTGAATGGCGAATGGCTGGCCAAAGCGGCGATTTAGTTTGTCCCACGCCTCTTGGTATGCTTCATTGTCATTTCGGTAAAAGTTGCCATCTAAAGCCTGCCGTGCTGGGCCACCAATGTACTTCTTTAGGTAGTATAGTTTTTCGGCTGGCGTGATTGCCCTTTGGTCTATGAGTAAAGTGAATGCTGCCTTCCGTTCAATGAATTGTATGGGATCGCCGTTGAAGACAAATGGCTCAGAACCAGGAAGCCTATTTAAGGCTATGTTGTCTTGAAAGAGCTGAGTGAGAGAGGGAATGTCTGTATGATGGGGCGTTGCAACTTGAGAGAGGGGCACTGTAGTTACGGGTGTATTCTTTGCTTCCATGTTCCTTTCCTTCTTGAGATAAATAGCATCCTTGTTATCTGTCTCCCTTTCGTAGATCTTCAACTTGGCTTGAGCGGCCCTTATCTCTTTCGCTGCCTGTAATCGCACCAACTTACGCCTTTGTGCCTCTAGTGTTTTGCGTTGTGCCTCTAGTGTCTTGCGTTGTTGTTCCTCTAGCTCCTTATAGATTCCTTTTGCTTTTCTTCTTCCAGCAGCATCTGATAATTTGCTTCCTTTACTGCTAGTTCAGCTGCTGCGTCCACGCGTTTTACTATAATGGATGACGTTATGGAGTAGAGATCGGACTGGCTGTGACTTTTCCAAGAAGCTGCGGATCCATAGACAGACTTTGCATAGTCGTGGCGGAGCAGTTCGTGAAGGCGGTGTCTTTCCTGCGGCTCATCAAACCCGCGTTCCTCATTTATAGCTCTGCTGTATGCAATGTTGATGATTTCTGTGGTCACAGCTTCACACGTATCTACTCTTCTTCTTATGTCGATGGAGGGTGAGGTGAGATTTCGAATTTCATAATAAATGTTCATCATGTTATTTTTACTTTTCTTAAGCTCGTGAATGAGAGGCCAGAGCTGACTCTCTGACATATGTCTTTAGCTGATCTCTTGCCTTCCTTGCGTGGAGCTTCCACTGTTCGTACATGGCGCGAGCATCTTCTCTGTAGGATGGTGTGTAGGATGGTGTGTGCGTTCAGAGCGTCTTGGACCTTCAAGAGCATTATCATCCTTATTAAATTTGTCTTGGAGATCAGTTAGACATTGTTGTTTAACTTCATTTGTTTCCTTCAGACGCGGTCGCTCTGATTGGTCTACCATTATGTGGGTTTCACCTTGTAAATCTTCATGTTGGTAACTAGCCATCTGCTCCTCCACCTCTATCTCATTTCCTGACTGTGACATTATCACTTATAAATTTTAACTCTAATGGGAGAAGAAGACCCCCTTAACAGATATGGAAAAGCCCTGAATATGAACTGTATAAACATAAAATATCAGAACATCAATTTAAGCAGCTGACACATATTGTAACTAACTCTTAGAAAAGAGTTAGTAAGGTAATAATTTTGAGATCCATTTTGTTTGGTCTCTTCCGCCCCATACGGTATAGTCCTTTAACTCCGCCCCCATACGGTCACACTAACTAGTGGGGGCAGAGTCAGATTATACTGTAGGCAGGGCTAAGACAATAGTCTTTAGCCCCGCCCCTTACAGTATAATCCTTTGACTCTGCCCCCACTAGTTAGTGTGACGACACCATGGTAAAGGAAAGTCATGTCGCTTAAATGCTCTGAAATCGTACAAGGTTCTTAAGGAAAGTAAGGGATAATTAAGCACAAGGTTCTTAAGGAAAGTAAGGGATAATTAAGCACCTAGCTGGAACGGGAACAAGGTACTATGATTGATTTGTTTGATGTGTATATGTATTAATATTTTGGTTAATCTATTTAACTGTGAAGTGTTTTTAATGTGTTGTTGTCACTGCCACATCTGTGACATCATCGTGTGACATCACAGGGGGTTTCTTTTGAATGGCTATTCATGTTTATGTTTGTAAGAGCTGATTGTTTTATTTGTTATCTATCTGTTCTGTAGCTCTTACGGTGTTTCACTAAGAAAAGGTTTCTTATCAAGGAAAGGTAGATTTTGTGTTTCCCAATGAAAGGCTGACGGCTGAACACAAAATAAAGGCTTTTTGAAACATCAGTACGCTTCACCATTGTCTGGCTAGGGGTTAGCTACAGTAAGAGCTTGGCCCGCATCGATTCCAATAACTGTTGTCTACAACGGGCCACGGAGGGTCTTCACAGCGCCAGTTACAGCTTCTGCTACATCACCATCACAAGGCATCAGCGTGGACTCATCAAGCTGCTTCCTGCCTGACCTATACTTCGGACAGCAGTCTCACAGTTTCGGTGCAATGGTCAAGTACAACCACACTTACGGACATTGATGCAAGGTCGTGAGTATTAATCTACTATAGTACAACGATACGACGAGCAACGAATGAACGGCTTCTCGGACTGAACATTCAATACTCACCAGCTCAGCAACAAGAGCAACAGTATAAACTGTGATTATATTTGTGCCCATGCCTGTAGGCATCCACATGGACTTTGTCTAATTAAGGACATAGATTTTGTTTTTGTTTTTTTTGTTTTTTGAATTTTGCATTCATCCACTTAGTTAACACTGTTTATTGAGGATTTAACATTCACATTTCCCTCATTTGAATTTATTATTGTTGATAACTTGTTCATTGTAATATTTACACTGACATTTACAATAATTCTAGTGTCTATATGTTAATGCATATATGTCAGCTGCTTAAATTGATGTTCTGATATTTTATGTTTATACAGTGCTTATTCAGGGCTTCTTATCAGTTAAGGGGGTCTTCTTCCGCCATTAGAGTTAAAATTTATAAGTGATAATGTCACAGTCAGGAAATGAGATAGAGGTGGAGGAGCAGATGGCTAGTTACCAGCATGAAGATTTACAAGGTGAAACCCACATAATGGTAGACCAATCAGAGCGACCGTGTCTGAAGGAAACAAATGAAGTTAAACAACAATGTCTAACTGATCTCCAAGGCAAATTTAATAAGGATGATAATGCTCTTGAAGGTCCAAGACGCTCTGAACGCACACGCCATCTTACAGAGAAGATGCTCGCGCACCAATATGAAGAGGCCAAGAGAAAAGAGAAAAGGCTGTTTGCTATGTACGAACAGTGGAAGCTCCACGCAAGGAAGGCAAGAGATCAGCTAAAGACTTATATGTCAGAGAGTCAGCTCTGGCCTCTCATTCACGAGCTTAAGAAAAGTAAAGATAACATGATGAACATTTATTATAATATTCGAGGTCTCACCTCACCCTCCATCGACATAAGAAGAAGAGTTGATACGTGTGAAGCTGTGACCACAGAAATCATCAACATTGCATACAGCAGAGCTATAAATGAGGAAAGCGGGTTTGATGAGCCGCAGGAAAGACACCGCCTTCGCGAACTGCTCCGCCACGGCTATGCAGTGTCTGTCTATGGATCCGCAGCTTCTTGGACAGGTCACAGCCAGTCCGATCTCTACTCCATAACGTCATCCATGATAGTAAAACGCATGGACGCAGCAGCTGAACTAGCAGTAAAGGAAGCAAATTATCAGATGCTGCTGGAAGAAGAAAAGCAAAAGGAATCTATAAGGGAGCTAGAGGAACAACAACGCAAGACACTAGAGGCACAACGCAAGACACTAGAGGCACAAAGGCGTAAGTTGGAGCGATTACAGGCAGCGAAAGAGATAAGGGCCGCTCAAGCCAAGTTGAAAATCTACGAAAGGGAGACAGATCACAAGGATGCTATTTATCTCAAGAAGGAAAGGAACATGGAAGCAAAGAATACACCTGTAACTACAGTGCCCCTCTCTCAAGTTGCAACGCCCCATCATACAGACATTCCCTCTCTCAGTCAGCTCTTTCAAGACAACATAGCCTTAAATAGGCTTCCTGTTCCTGAGCCATTTGTCTTCAACGGCGATCCCATACAGTTCATTGAACGGAAGGCAGCATTCACTTCACTCATAGACCAAAGGGCAATCACGCCAGCCGAAAAACTATACTACCTAAAAAAGTACATTGGTGGCTCAGCACGGCAGGCTTTAGATGGCAACTTTTACCGAAATGACAATGAAGCATACCAAAACGCGTGGGACAAACTAAATCGTCGCTTTGGCCAGCCATTCGCTATTCAGAGAGCGTTTAGAGAGAAGCTCACCAACTGGCCGAGAATTCCATCAAAGGATGCTGAAGGACTGCCTCATGTCAAGGGCCTCGACATATTAAACGACTGGGAAGAAAATCGGAAGCTCGTTCACAAGCTACCAGACTGGGCAGCTTTACGCTGGAACCGACAAGTCATGCAAAGTCTAAATGAAAATCAAGAATTCCCAAGTTTCAAAGAGTTTGCTAGATTCACGTCAGACGAAGCCGAGATTGCTTGCAATCCCATTACGTCCTTCCATGCCCTTCATTTGTCAGATTCTATCACTGAGAAGAGAAACCTCAGAGATGTGAAGAAAACCAAAGCTAGTGTGTTTACCACTCAAATAGTCACTAAAAATGAAAAACACAAGTCAGAACAGGGAAAGTTAAGGTTTCATGTATCTTTGTCAAGATAATAGACACCAACTACATGCATGCTACAAGTTCACTGAGATGGTATTAGTTGAGCGACGCAAATATATAAAGGAGAAGAAACTCTGTTATGGTTGCCTGAAACCCGCCACAGCGTGAGAGACTGCCGTCATCGTCTTTTCTGTAACCACTGTAAAGGAAAGCATCCTTCAGCCCTGCATGATGACAACTATAAAAGAGAAAGGACTACATCAGAACCAGAAACAAATCAAAGTGCTGCTGCGACGTCACTCAGTGTAGCAGGTGAAAGCTCATCAAACACATCTATGGTGATACCAGTCTGGGTTTCATCTAAAATGATCCAACCACTGAGAAACTCGTCTATGCACTGCTCGACACTCAAAGCGATACTACGTTCATTGACCAAGAAGTGAGTGATGGTCTTAATGCTGACAAGTATCCAGTGAAACTCAAGTTGACGACTATGAGCGGCAGGGATACGGTGATCACAAGCGAAGGTGTCTCTGGGCTTCGTGTTAGAGGATATAGTTCTGCAGTTCAACTCGATCTTCCGGTTACCTATACAAAGGACTGCATACCTGTCAACCGCTCTCACATTCCCACTTGTGAGACGGCTAAAAAATGGAGTCATCTGGCAGAAATAGTGGATGAAAGACAACCACTGAAGGACTGTGTAGTAGGTCTTTTGATTGGCTACAACTGCTCAAGAGCTATGGCACCAAGGAAGGTCCTTTTAGGAGACGACGAGGAACCCTATGCTGTAAGGACTGATTTAGGATGGAGTATTGTAGGGCGCTCACTACAAACTCAGGATGTGTTGAGCACACATCATCTGTGTCACAGAATTACAGTTAAAGAGCTACCTCCGTTAACTCCTACCGATGTCATTTGCGTTCTAGAGTCTGACTTCAAAGATGGCAATGACGACAGCAAAGTTGTGTCACAAGACGACATCACATTTCTTAACATACTGGAGAAGGGAATAAGGAAAAATGTGTCTGGACATTATGAAATGCCTCTGCCCTTCAAAACCAGGCCCCGCCTGCCTGACAACAAAGGCTCAGCTATTACGCGCCTTCTTCACCTTAAAAGGAAATTACAACGGGATGAAAGGTATAAGGAACATTATGTTGAGTTCATGGAGGAAGTCATTGGGAAAGGAGATGCTGAGCAGGTCAATGACGGTGGGAGTGAAGGGGAGAGATGGTACATTCCCCATCATGGTGTGCGTCACGAAGAAGCCAGATAAACTTCGTGTGGTGTTTGATTGCTCAGCCAGATACAAAGGAACAAGCTTGAATGAGCACCTCCTCTCTTGGCCCGACATGTTGAACAACTTAGGTGGAGTTCTCATCCGTTTCCAACAGCACCCAGTTGCGTTGATGTGCGACATTCAGAAGATGTTCCAGCAGTTCCATGTGGTTGAATCTGATCGCAACTTCTTGCGCTTCCTCTGGTGGAAGCAAGGAAATTTGAACTCACAGCCCACCGAGTTTCGCATGAAGGTACATTTGTTCGGTGCTGCTTCTTCTCCGGATGTGCAAACTATGGGATGAAACATCCAGCTAAGGAGAATCGCCACATCTACCCTCAAGGCTCAAGATTTGTTATGAGGAACTTTTATGTGGATGATGGGTTCGCAAGCGTCGAAAACACCGAAGAGGCCATTCAGCTTGCCAGGGAAGCTCGTGAACTCTGCGCCATGGGCGGTCTCCGACTACATAAATTTGTGTCTAATGACAAAGGGTATTAGAGAGTATACCACTCTCCGAACGAGCCACCAACGTGAAGGATAAGAATCTCTCATTTGATGAATTGCCACCGAGAGAGCTCTCGGATTCAATGGGATGTGGAGTCTGACCGCTTCAAGCTTAACGTCAGCCTCAAAGAACAGCCTGCGACGCGACGCGGCATTTTATCTACAGTAGCTTCACTGTACGATCCTCTTGGATTTGTAGCGCCAGTCGTCCTCAAAGCAAAGAGCATTCTTCAAGAGATGTGCAGGCGAGGTACTGGCTGGGACGATCCTCTTACTGATGAGCTTCGACATAAATGGGAACAATGGAAAAGAGATCTAGCCCACTTAGATAATTTTACCATAGCCCGTACCTACTCACCTGCTGGATTTGGAAGGGTCTCTAAGACAGAGCTGCATCACTTCTCTGATGCCAGTGTGAGGGGTTACGGTCAGTGTTCATACCTGCGACTTCAAAACGAAAAGGGAGATGTTCATTGTGCCTTGGTTGTAGGAAAATCACGTGTCTCTCCAACCAAAGTCACAACCATCCCACGACTAGAATTAACAGCAGCATTTGTTTCCGTGAAAATAAGCAACATGCTTAAGGAGGAATTGGGATGCATTAATGCAGAGGAATTCTTCTGGACTGACTCTAAAGTGGTCTTAGGATACATAAGAAATGAAGCGACGGTTCCACACGTTTGTAGCTAACCGGGTTCAAAAGATTCAGCTCAGCTCAGCCCCACAACAGTGGCGATATGTCCCGACAAATGAGAATCCTGCTGACCACGCCTCCGGGCTTGACTGCCAGTGAGTTTTATCATCTACCTGGCTTGCGGACCTAAGTTCTTATGGAACAAGGAAATAAAGCTGGCTACAGAGGAAGTACCAGAGTTAACAGTCGGAGATCCAGAGGTCAGGAGTGTTCTAGCACTCAGTACTAAAACCACGGAACACGCAAGCATCATTGATCGTCTGTCTAAGTTCTCATCTTGGTCGCTAACTATACGAGCAATTGCACGCATTCTAAGGCGCATAAGCAATAACAGATCAAACAATCTCACCACTGTAACCGAACGTGAAGAGGCAGAACATCATCTAATCAAAATCTGCAGAAAATGTGTATCAAGAAGAGCTAAAACTGCTGAGCAAAGGAATCCCTCTACCACGGCATAATCCTTTGCACGCTCTTGACGCTTTTCTCCATGACGACGGCATACTCAGGGTGGGAGGGAGGCTATGCAACTCCTCTCTTCCCAACTTCTTCAAGCACCCTGCAATCATTCCCAAAGATCATCACATCACAAGGATGATTATTGCTTATCATCACAAAAAGATGAAACATCAAGGTAAAGGTCTTACTATCAACGAAATAAGGCGCAGTGGCTACTGGATTACAGGAATCAACCGGCTGTTGCATCCTACATTCGTCAATGTGTCATCTGTAGACGGCTACGCAGACCTATGGAGGAGCAAAAGATGGCCGATCAACCGCCAGAACGGTTGGAGCCGTCCTTTCACTTTCTGTGGCATGGATTGCTTCGGGCCATTCCTTACAAAACAAGGAAGAAAAGAGAACAAGAGATACGGTCTTCTTTTCACTTGTCTTAGTTCCCGTGCTGTCCATATTGAGATTCTCGAGGACATGTCGACAGATGCTTTCATCAACGGCCTTCGATGTTTCATCGCCATTACGTGGTGCTGTTCGTCTGATCAGGTCTGACCCAGGAAGCAACTTTGTAGGAGCCAAAAATGAGTTCAGAGAAGCTCTAAAGGAAGTTGATGCAGATCGTCTTGCTGTATTTCTTGCAAATAGGCAGTGCGACTTCAGAATGAATGCACCCCATGCTAGCCATTCAGGAGGGGTGTGGGAAAGACATATAAGGACTGTGAGAAGTGTCCTAAGATCCACTCGCTCTTTCCTCTGGTAGACTAAATGATGCTTCGTTACGGGCCTTTTTCTATGAAGCTATGGCTATAGTCAACAGCCGTCCTCTGACTGTTGACAATCTCAGTGATCCCCATGGCCTCGAACCACTTACCCCTAATCATCTTCTGACAATGAAATCTGTCCAGGCCTTACCTCCTCCAGGTGAATTCATCAGAGAAGATATGTATGGCAAGAAAAGGTGGAGACATGTTCAATACCTTGCAGAACAGTTTTGGAGTAAATGGCGAAAGGAATACCTCGCCAACATAGCTCTTAGACAGCGCTGGCATGCTCCAAGAAGGAATTTACAAATTGGAGATATCGTAATCCTGAAAGGAGAGGATTTGCAGAGGAATGAGTGGAGATTGGGTAGAGTTTCAAAAGTCACTACTGACAAAGACGGACTTGTACGGAGAGTTAAACTCAGCTTGGTGACCGTAAGCTTGGCAAGAAAGGGGAGCGTCTTCACGAGTTGTCAGAAGTTGAGCGCCCAATCCAGAAGCTTGTTCTGTTGCTGGAGTCTAATTAAATCTGCTCCTTCCCTCTATAGTACATAATAGTACATAGTCGTTGCTACGTTACAACTTTGGCATAAATTGTCTTCGTTCTTATACGGTTTTCGGAAAGGTAAATTTTCAGTTTAAATCATTCGTGCTTAATGTAGTCTGTGTACGTCCATTATTCACTCATGATTGGTGGAGTGTAACTAACTCTTAGAAAAGAGTTAGTAAGGTAATCATTTTGAGCTCCATTTTGTTTGGTCTCTTCCGCCCCATACGGTATAGTCCTTTAACTCCGCCCCCATACGGTATTGTCTTTTAGCCCAGCCCCCTTACAGTATAATCCTTTGACTCTGCCCCCCACTAGTTAGTGTGACGTACACCATGGTAAAGGAAAGTCATGTCGCTAAATGCTCTGAAATCGTACAAGGTTCTTAAGGAAAGTAAGGGATAATTAAGCACAAGGTTCTTAAGGAAAGTAAGGGATAATTAAGCACCTAGCTGAAACGGGAACAAGGTACTATGATTGATTTGTTTGATGTGTATATGTATTAATATATTTGTTAATCTATTTAACTGTGAAGTGTTTTTAATGTGTTGTTGTCACTGCCACATCTGTGACATCACCGTGTGACATCACAGGGGGTTTCTTTTGAATGGCTATTCATGTTTATGTTTGTAAGAGCTGATTGTTTTATTTGTTATCTATCTGTTCTGTAGCTCTTACGGTGTTTCACTAAGAAAAGGTTTCTTATCAAGGAAAGGTAGATTTTGTGTTTCCCAATGAAAGGCTGACGGCTGAACACAAAATAAAGGCTTTTTGAAACATCAGTATGCTTCACCATTGTCTGGCTAGGGGTTAGCTACACATATGCATTAACATATAGACCCTAGAATTATTGTAAATGTCAGTGTAAATATTACAATGAACAAGTTATCAACAATAATAAATCCAAATGAGAGAAATGTGAATGTTAAATCCTCAATAAACACTGTTAACTAAGTAGATGAATGCAAAAAAAAAAAAAAAAAAAAAAATCTGTCCTTAATTAGACAAAGTCCATGTGGATGCCTACAGGCATGGGCGCAAATATAATCACAGTTTATCTTTTTGCTGAGCCGGTGAGTATTGAATGTTCAGTCCAAGAAGCCGTTTATCCGTTGCTCGTAATATTGTCGTACTATAGTAGATTAATACTCACGATCTTGCATCAATGTTCATAAGTGTGGCTGTACTTGACCATTGCACCGAATCTGTGATACTGCTGTCTGAAGTATAGGTCAGGAGCGAGGAAGCAGCTTGATGAGTCCACGCTGATGCCTTGTGATGGTGATGTAGCAGAAGCTGTAACTGGCGCTGTGAAGACCCTCCGTGGCCCGTTGTAGACAACAGTTTTTGGAATCGATGCGGGTCAAGCTCTTACTGTAGCTAACCCCCAGCCAGACAATGGTGAAGCGTACTGATGTTTCAAAAAGCCTTTATTTTGTGGTCAGCCGTCAGCCTTTCCTTGGGAAACACAAAATCTACCTTTCCTTGATAAGAAACCTTTTCTTAGTGAAACACCGTAAGAGCTTGTTCCCGTTCCAACTAGGTGCTTAATTATCCCTTACTTTACTTAAGAACCTTGTACGATTTCAGAGCATTTTAGCAACATGACTTTCCTTTACCATGGTGTGCGTCACACTAACTAGTGGGGGCAGAGTCAAAGATTATACCGTATGGGGGCGGGGTTAAAAGACTATACAGTATGGGGGCGGGGTTAAAGGACTATACCATATAGGGCGGAAGAGACCAAACAAAATGGAGCTCAAAATGATTACCTTACTAACTCTTTTCTAAGAGTTAGTTACACAGGCTTCTCGGACGAAGAGAACGGGGTTTTTCGAGCCAAGCGAATATGCACAAACAGAATGCAATCGCACATGATCATTTTACATATTTAAGATAAGATATGATATTTCAAAACATTTTCTGACCAACTTATGACATAAAAAGTAGTTATTTCAAAAATATAAATTTTAATATTCATAATCAAAACTTCATAAACACTGCAACAAGTGAATTAAAATTGCTTAGAAAGACAGGATTAATGAAAAACAACAGCAAATTCTTGGCAAAGCTTGCGTGTTGTCAAGAATGAGTTTCATAGACGCTGAAATTGCGATTCTGCAAGTCTCAGGCTACTACGACGAATAGAACGCGAATTTTCGAGCCAGGTGATTCTGCAACAAACAGAATGCACTTGCCCATGATCATTTAAGATATTTATAAATAGATATAATATTACAAACCATTTTCTGACCAGATTATGACATTTTTCATAAAAAGTATTGTTATTTCAAAAATATGAATTTTCATATTAATAAACGAAACTTCATAAAAACTGCAACAAGTGAATAAAATTTGCTTTAGAGAGACAGGATTAATCAAAAACAAAACAACAGCACATTTCTGGCAAAACCTGCACGTGTTGTCAAGAATGAGTTTCATAGACGCTGAAATTGCCATTCCGCAAGTCTCAGGCTTCTACGACGAAGAGAAAGCGGTTTTTAGAGCCAAGCGAATATGCACAAACAGAATGCACTTGCACATGATAATTTTACTTATTTAAGATGAGATATGATATTACAAAACCTTTTCTGACCAAATTATTACGTCTTTTTTTTTTTAAAAAAAGTGATATTTAAAAAATATTAATTTCCATTTTCATAATCAAAACTTCCTAAAAATTTTTAAAATCTGCAAAAAAAGTGAATGAGAATTGCTTAGAAAGCCATGTTTAATCAAAACAAAACAACAGCACATTCTTGGCAAAGCTTGTGCTTGCTGTCAAGAATGAGTTTCATAGACGCTGAAATTGCCATTCCGCAAGTCTCAGGTTTCGAGGACGAAGAGAAAGCGCTTTTTTGAGCCAAGCGAATATGCACAAACAGAATGCACTTGCACATGATAATTTTACTTATTTAAGATGAAATTACAAAACATTTTCCTGCCAAATTATGACATTTTTCATAAAAAGTTTTTTTTATTTCAAAAATATGAATTTTCATATTCATAATCAAAACTTCATAAAAACTGCAACAAGTGAATTAAAATTGCTTAGAAAGACAGGATTAATCAAAAACAAAACAACAGCACATTTCTGGCAAAACTTGCACGTGTTATCAAGAATGAGTTTCATAGACGCTGAAATTGCCATTCCGCAAGTGTCAGGCTTCTACGACGAAGAGAAAGCGGTTTTTAGAGCCAAGCGAATATGCACAAACAGAATGCACTTGCACATGATAATTTTACTTATTTAAGATGAGATATGATATTACAAAACCTTTTCTGACCAAATTATTACGTCTTTTTTTTTTAAAAAAAAAAGTGATATTTAAAAAATATTAATTTCCATTTTCATAATCAAAACTTCCTAAAAATTGTTAAAATCTGCAAAAAAGTGAATGAGAATTGCTTAGAAAGCCATGTTTAATCAAAACAAAACAACAGCACATTCTTGGCAAAGCTTGTGCTTGCTGTCAAGAATGAGTTTCATAGACGCTGAAATTGCCATTCCGCAAGTCTCAGGTTTCGAGGACGAAGAGAAAGCGCTTTTTTGAGCCAAGCGAATATGCACAAACAGAATGCACTTGCACATGATAATTTTACTTATTTAAGATGAAATTACAAAACATTTTCCTGCCAAATTATGACATTTTTCATAAAAGTTTTTTATTTCAAAATATGAATTTTCATATTCATAATCAAAACTTCATAAAACTGCAACAAGTGAATTAAAATTGCTTAGAAAGACAGGATTAATCAAAAACAAAACAACAGCACATTTCTGGCAAAACTTGCACGTGTTATCAAGAATGAGTTTCATAGACGCTGAAATTGCCATTCCGCAAGTGTCAGGCTTCTACGACGAAGAGAAAGCGGTTTTTAGAGCCAAGCGAATATGCACAAACAGAATGCACTTGCACATGATAATTTTACTTATTTAAGATGAGATATGATATTACAAAACCTTTTCTGACCAAATTATTACGTCTTTTTTTTAAAAAAAGTGATATTTAAAAAATATTAATTTCCATTTTCATAATCAAAACTTCCTAAAAATTGTTAAAATCTGCAAAAAAGTGAATGAGAATTGCTTAGAAAGCCATATTTAATCAAAAACAAAACAACAGCACATTCTTGGCAAAGCTTGTGCTTGTTGTCAAGAATGAGTTTCATAGACGCTGAAATTGCCATTCCGCAATTCTCAAGCTTCTAGGACGGAGAGAAAGCGGTTTTTCGAGCCAAGCGAATATGCACAAACAGAATGCACTTGCACATGATAATTTTACTTATTTAATATGAAATATGATATTACAAAACATTTTCCTGCCAAATTATGACATTTTTCATAAAAAGTTTTTTTTATTTCAAAAATATAAATTTTCATATTCATAATCAAAACTTCATAAAAACTGCAACAAGTGAATTAAAATTGCTTAGAAAGACAGGATTAATCAAAAACAAAACAACAGCACATTCGTGGCAAAGCTTGCACGTGTTGTCAAGAATGAGTTTCATAAACGCTAAAATTGCGATTCCGCAAGTCTCAGGCTTCTAGGACAAAGAGAAAGCGGTTTTTAGAGCCAAGCAAATATGCACAAAGAGAAGGCACTCGCACATGATGATTTAAGATATGCATAAATAATATATAAAATTACAAACCATTTTCTGACCAGATTATGACATTTTTCATAAAAAGTATTATTTCAAAAATATAAATTTTCATATTCATAAACAAAACTTCATAAAAACTGTTAAAAACTGCAACAAGTGAATACAATTTGCTTTAGAAAGACATGATTAATCAAAAACAAAACAACAGCACATTTCTGGCAAAACTTGCACGTGTTATCAAGAATGAGTTTCATAGACGCTGAAATTGCCATTCCGCAAGTCTCAGGCTTCTACGACGAAGAGAAAGCTGTTTTTAGAGCCAAGCGAATATGCACAAACAGAATGCACTTGCACATGATAATTTTACTTATTTAAGATGAGATATGATATTACAAAACCTTTTCTGACCAAATTATTACGTCTTTTTAAAAAAAAAAAAGTGATATTTAAAAAATATTAATTTCCATTTTCATAATCAAAACTTCCTAAAAATTGTTAAAATCTGCAAAAAAAGTGAATGAGAATTGCTTAGAAAGCCATGTTTAATCAAAAACAAAACAACAGCACATTCTTGGCAAAGCTTGTGCTTGTTTTCAAGAATGAGTTTCATAGACGCTGAAATTGCCATTCCGCAAGTCTCAGGTTTCGAGGACGAAGAGAAAGCGCTTTTTTGAGCCAAGAGAACATGCACAAACAGAATGCACTTGCACATGATAATTTTACTTATTTAAGATTAAATATGATATTACAAAACATTTTCCTGCCAAATTATGACATTTTTCATAAAAAGTTTTTTTTATTTCAAAAATATAAATTTTCATATTCATAATCAAAACTTCATAAAAACTGCGACAAGCGAATTAAAATTGCTTAGAAAGACAGGATTAATCAAAAACAAAACAACAGCACATTCTTGGCAAAGCTTGCACGTGTTGTCAAGAATGAGGTTCATAAACGCTGAAATTGCGATTCCACAATTCTCAGGCTTCTAGGACGGAGAGAAAGCGGTTTGTCGAGCCAAGCGAATATGCACAAACAGAATGCACTTGCACATGATAATTTTACTTATTTAAGATAAGATATATTACAAAACATTTTCTGACCAAACTATGACATTTTTCATAAAAAGTATTGTTATTTCAAAAATATCAATTTTCATATTCATAATCAAAACGTCATACAAACTACAACAAGTGAATTAAAATTGCTTAGAAAGACAGGAGTAATGAAAAACAACAGCAAATTCTTGGCAAAGCTTGCACGTGTTGTCAAGAATGAGTTTCATAGACGCTGAAATTGCGATTCTGCAAGTCTCAGGCTACTACGACGAATAGAACGCGAATTTTCGAGCCAAGTGAATATGCACAAACAGAATGCACTTGCCCATGATCATTTAAGATATTTATAAATAGATATAATATTACAAACCATTTTCTGACCAGATTGACATTTTTCATAAAAAGTATTGTTATTTCAAAAATATGAATTTTCATATTAATAATCAAAACTTCATAAAAACTGCAAAACAAGTGAATTAAAATTGCTTAGAAAGACATGATTAATCAAAACAAAACAACAGCACATTTCTGGCAAAACTTGCACGTGTTGTCAAGAATGAGTTTCATAGACGCTGAAATTGCCATTCCGCAAGTCTCAGGCTTCTACGACGAAGAGAAAGCGGTTTTTAGAGCCAAGCGAATATGCACAAACAGAATGCACTTGCACATGATAATTTTACATATTTAAGATAAGATATGATATTACAAAACCTTTTCTGACCAAATTATGACATTTTTCATAAAAAAATTTTTTTATTTCAAAAATATAAATTTTCATATTCATAATCAAAACTTCATAAAACTGCAACAAGTGAATTAAAATTGCTTAGAAAGACAGGATTAATCAAAACAAAACAACAGCACATTTCTGGCAAAACTTGCACGTGTTATCAAGAATGAGTTTCATAGACGCTGAAATTGCCATTCCGCAAGTCTCAGGCTTCTAGGACGAAGAGAAAGCTGTTTTAGAGCCAAGCGAATATGCACAAACAGAATGCACTTGCACATGATAATTTTACTTATTTAAGATGAGATATGATATTACAAAACATTTTCTGACCAAATTATGACATTTTTCATAAAAAGATATTTTTTTTTTCAAAAATATAAATTTTCATATTCATAATCAAAACTTCATAAAAACTGCAACAAGTGAATTAAAATTGCTTAGAAAGACAGGATTAATCAAAACAAAACAACAGCACAGTCTTGCAAAGCTTGCACGTGTTGTCAATAATGAGTTTCTTAGACGCTGAAATTGCGATTCCGCAAGTCTCAGGCTTCTAGGACGAAGAGAAAGCGGTTTTTCGAGCCAAGCGAATATGCACAAACAGAATGCACTTTCCCATGATCATTTAAGATATTTATGATTAGATATAATATTACAAACCATTTTCTGACCAGATTATGACATTTTTCATAAAAAGTATTATTTCAAAAATATGAATTTTCATATTAATAAACAAAACTTCATAAAAACTGAAACAAGTGAATAACATTTGCTTTAGAAAGACATGATTAATCAAAAACAAAACAACAGCACATTTCTGGCAAAACTTGCACGTGTTATCAAGAATGAGTTTCATAGACGCTGAAATTGCCATTCCGCAAGTCTCAGGCTTCTACGACGAAGAGAAAGCGGTTTTTAGAGCCAAGCGAATATGCACAAACAGAATGCACTTGCACATGATAATTTAACTTATTTAAGATAAGATATATTACAAAACATTTTCTGACCAAACTATGACATTTTTCATAAAAAGTATTGTTATTTCAAAAATATCAATTTTCATATTCATAATCAAAACGTCATACAAACTACAACAAGTGAATTAAAATTGCTTAGAAAGACAGGATTAATGAAAAACAACAGCAAATTCTTGGCAAAGCTTGCAGGTGTTGTCAAGAATGAGTTTCATAGACGCTGAAATTGCGATTCTGCAAGTCTCAGGCTACTACGACGAATAGAACGCGAATTTTCGAGCCAAGTGAATATGCACAAACAGAATGCACTTGCCCATGATCATTTAAGATATTTATAAATAGATATAATATTACAAACCATTTTCTGACCAGATTGACATTTTTCATAAAAAATTTTTTTTATTTCAAAAATATAAATTTTCATATTCATAATCAAAACTTCATAAAAACTGCAACAAGTGAATTAAAATTGCTTAGAAAGACAGGATTAATCAAAAACAAAACAACAGCACATTTCTGGCAAAACTTGCACGTGTTATCAAGAATGAGTTTCATAGACGCTGAAATTGCCATTCCGCAAGTCTCAGGCTTCTAGGACGAAGAGAAAGCTGTTTTTAGAGCCAAGCGAATATGCACAAACAGAATGCACTTGCACATGATAATTTTACTTATTTAAGATTACATATGATATTACAAAACATTTTCCTGCCAAATTATGACATTTTTCATAAAAAGTATTATTTCAAAAATATCAATTTTCATATTCATAATCAAAACGTCATATAAACTGCAACAAGTGAATTAAAATTGCTTAGAAAGACAGGATTAATGAAAAACAACAGCAAATTCTTGGCAAAGCTTGCACGTGTTGTCAAGAATGAGTTTCATAGACGCTGAAATTGCCATTCCGCAAGTCTCAGGCTTCGAGGACGAAGAGAAAGCGCTTTGTCGAGCCAAGAAAATATGCACAAACAGAATGCACTTGCCCATAATCATTTAAGATATTTATGATTAGATATAATATTACAAACCATTTTCTGACCAAATTATGAAATTTTTCATAAAAAGTATTGTTATTTCAAAAATATCAATTTTCATATTCATAATCAAAACGTCATACAAACTGCAACAAGTGAATTAAAATTGCTTAGAAAGACAGGATTAATGAAAAACAACAGCAAATTCTTGGCAAAGCTTGCACGTGTTGTCAAGAATGAGTTTCATAGACGCTGAAATTGCGATTCTGCAAGTCTCAGGCTACTACGACGAATAGAACGCGAATTTTCGAGTCAAGTGAATATGCACAAACAGAATGCACTTGCCCATGATCATTTAAGATATTTATAAATATTACAATTTATTTTCTGACCAGATTATGACATTTTTCATAAAAAAGTATTGTTATTTCAAAAATATGAATTTTCATATTAATAAACAAAACTTCATAAAATCTGCAACAAGTGAATAAAATTTACTTTAGAAAGACATGTTTAATCAAAAACAAAACAACAGCACATTCTTGGCAAAGCTTGTTGTCAAGAATGAGTTTCAGAGACGCTGAAATTGCGATTCCGCAAGTCTCAGGCTTCGAGGACGAAGAGAAAGCGCTTTGTCGAACCAAGCGAATATGCACAAACAGAATGCACTTGCCCATGATCATTTAAGATATTTATAAATAGATATAATATTACAAACCATTTTCTGACCAGATTATGACATTTTTCATAAAAAGTATTGTTATTTCCAATATATAAATAGCAATGAAAATATCATAAAAGCGGTTCGATCCGAAACGCAGGCGCTTCTTTCGATCAGCCACACATTATTCAATCAAACCCGTACCATTGAACGTGACTTAGCCTGTGACTTAGCCTGTAGGACATATGCACAAGATCTATTCACTGCACAAGATCTATTCACTGCTTGTTTTTTGTTTTTTTTTGTTTCCCCTTTTTGAATCGGAGGAGAAATCCTAGATCTTCGCCTGAACAAAACGCCTAGACATGTTTTGAATGACCTCATAGACATCTTAGATCTACATAGGTGGTATGAATCAGAAAAAATTTAAAATTTAAGATTCTGAGTTACTATCCACCATAATGATGTTTACAGAAAATGAATGTAATCGATGTATTGGGTTTTTCGTCAGTTTTCCTTTGATACACCCAGATCAGGTTTTTCCAAATTCCACTACCATACGCTCGATGGGCGTGGTAGTGAAGGATCAGGTAATTAAATGGGATCACCTCACTGGATACATGACACAAAAGGGTACTGAGACCTTGTTTACCAGTCGCACATGTTGCCATGAAACACACAATTATGTTATCTGTACATGTAACACTTTGCAACCTTTCCCAACGACACCAAACTTATTAACGTTCAGTCACTGCATGGTAATTCTGATGTTGTCCAGGTGTCTCACACACAGTGGTGTGTTGTCAGTGAAATGAATTCCTTTACCTACAGAGGACTGACCTGCTCTGCTAATCACTCGTTCTGCTTGGAAGTGACAGAGGACTTTTCAATGGGCCAAGTCAACATTTTAGGAAAAATGCCACTGGACACAGAGACCTCACCATGGTGGGATGACACTTTCTATGAGCAAGGTACCCAAGCTGTGGGTCGATGGACCTGACACAAAGGCTGATCCTGCAAACTGAATACCACCTCAACCAAGCACAGGTTGAAACCAACCTGGCACGAAAGGCTGCACAAGTTCATCCAGTTCATCCACTCGGTCAGCACAGTACACCTACACCTGGTGGGACTGGATGTTCCGGGGGTGTGCCATTTTGGGTGTGCCCCTGATCTTCACCTTCACCATGTTTCAGTGCTGTTACTTCAGGCACCTCATCCGATCTACACAAGAATCCACACACGCTGTCCTTGCCCTCAGCCCACTGCAGATACCCATGTTCAAAAGACTCTAAAAATAAAAAAAAAATAAAAAAAATTGCTTTGTCTGACCTATAGCACACCAGATGATTATGTGTAAGAAAGGTCATATCACATGTAAATAACGACGGAAAATGTTCATGTTTCATTTCTTTACAAAGGTTTATCGCGACTGGTACACAGGTCCCATTCCCACAACAATAAAACAAATAATAAAAAAGGTTTAATAGAGTTAAGAAAACATAACTCTATGCACACTCTATGTGCCCCACTACAAATGTATACAGGCAAGGTGACTCCCACAGGTCTGTAAGAACCAATCAATGCAAACTTACATTGCTAAATAATGTTTACATAATGCTTACTCTATCTGGGTATTTAAGGAGAACTGACCAACAATTCAGGGAATCTGTAAACAGAAGCACGCACTGTGTGTCGTCTTTACCTTTATCATGGTGTTTATATTTCCTGTTTAAATGTAAATGGTTTGTATTTGTGTTATTTGTTAATTGTATTATGAATTGGCTTTGAATTGTGATTTTCTTACCTGGTTAATAAATTGTTATGTTTGATTTTATTCTGTGTTGCTCGGTAAATGTTGACACTATAACGTCGCATCCGTAGTTACCGTAAGGACTGAAATCGGGCTAGGTTCGGCCTAAATCCCAGTTAGATAGTGAATAATACATCAGCTGAGGATTTGAGAGATACGACTAGCACTTGGCATTAGTTTAAGTGTACTTAGAAGCGTGGAGGCTAACAATATGTATTTCCGTTTAGAGTAACATTTCTGATCACTCTAAATAGGGTCAGCCTCAACCTCTGATTATTTCAATATTATTCTATTCATTACCTTTGGTTAGAAATAATTATTGTAATAATTAAGTGTCACCTCTAAGGGGACTAAATAAAGTATGTTTAAAGTTGAGCACGCAGAGAGCGGCCGCTTAAGCGTATAGTCCAACCTCTGGCAGCGACCAATACTGATTCGCTTATGACCGTTGACCAGTATTTTAATTATAGGGCCCATACTAGGATCATGTGCGACTATGAGAACCGAATGAACGAGTGTAATGCCAGAGCTTAATCAGAATAACTAAACAAACATCCATCCAAATTATACTATTAGTAAAGTAACAACCTATGCAAATATTATGTTTTATCTAATTGGAGTCAGATAAGAGGTTAATAACCAAAATGAAGAAATGCATTAATCCAAATCTTATTATCTAATGTGAAAGGAAAGACTAGAACGCGCGAGAATCCTTCACCATGCCTCTGGAAACCACCATTGGACCAGTGGGTGGTTCACACCCTACAGTACAAAGGAATAATTTAATGAAAAACTGTTAAAAAATTAAAATGTTTCACTAAAATAACGTGATATGAAAAATCAAGTTTGTAAAATTTATTGTGACAAATGACTTTTCCTTAGCATCATTGAACTAAAAACCATTAAAAGTGCAAAAATTCAACGCAAAACGTAATATGACAATGGTTTGAAAATAATGACTTTTTTTTTTAAATAAAAGATGTAATGTTTTTATTAAAATATATAATTTAATATTCACAAATTTACCTTAACCTTTACCATAAAAATTAGTAATTGTGAAAATATAAATCATATGATCATGGAAAGCCTTTAAAAAAAAGTCAATGAAAAGCAAAAAAGTGACAATGCTAATCATGTTTTGACAAAAATGACTTTTTAATAAAAAAAATGAGTTATTGTGAAAATATGAATTTCCATATTTATAAGCATAATTTAATAGAAAACATTTAAGTGCAATATGTAAGCGAAAAACTTGCATGAAAAACTATGGTCTGAGAAAAATAGAATTTTTTTTTTTATAAAAATATGAAATTAATTGGTAAAATAAAAATTTTCATATTCATACTAATAATTTCATGAAAAACTGTTAATGAATAACGTGATATGACAAATGAAGTTTGACTTGAAAAATTTTACTTTTCATATTCATAAGCAATTTTTAATTAAAAAAACATTCAAATTGCAAAAAGTAAACGAAAAAGGTGTCATGACAAATTATGCTTGGACAAAAATATGCATTTTTTAAAAAAATAAATAAATAAATAAATCAAAGTCATAAGCATTTTTTTTTTTAAATAAAGGTAATAAATTGATATTACATAAAAAAAAAAAACTAACAAGCATGTTTAAACAAAAATAAGACAATTTTTCATAACAAGATAACCATTATTTTTAAAACATGAATTTTGATATTTAGAAGCATAATTTAATTGAAAATCATTAAATATTGCAATAACTGAACAAAAAACAATAAACTGACATAGAAAATTATTTTTGGACATATTTTTTTCATGCATAAAACTGAGTTTTGACAGTTTTTGATTTATCATATTGTATAATTGTAAAAGGTCTCCTGGTGGTCTAGGGTTTAGGATGTGGTGCCCACCGCTGCGGCCCAGGTTCGATCCCCGGTCAGGGAACCAACCCCAGCCACTCTTAGTGCCGGTCCCAAGCCGAAAGAACGTTTTTTTTTTTTTAATAAGCATAGTTTTAAAAAATATGATAGTTATTATGAAAATATACATTTTCATATTAGTAAGTGTAATTTCATGAAAATTCATTAAAAAACAATACGTAAAAGAAAGATTAATTTTTTTATATAAATATTTGTTAGTGCAAAAAAATGACAATTATTCAAAAACGTTTCAACAGCACAAAGCCTTCCACGTGCTGTCAAGACTGAGCATCTCAGGTGCTGAATAATATTTGATTATATTATAATCAAATTATAATATAATTAAATAATATAATTTTTTTTCAGATAATTATATAGATATGATATTACAAAACATTTTCTGACCAAAATATGCCATTTTTATATAAATATTTTAGTTATTCAAAAGAAATAAATTTCATATTCAAAATCATAATTTCATAAAAAAACTGTTAAAGATAGCAAAAAGTGAATGGAAATTGCTTAGAAAGTCATAATTAACAAAAAAACCCCAAAACAACAGCACGTATTTGGCAAAGCCTTGTACGTGTTGTCAATAATGAGTTTCTTAGGCGAATAAGTGTTTTTTGAACCAAGCGAATTTGCACTTAGAACATGAACTTGACCATGATAAATTTACGAGATATGATGTTACAAATAATTTTTTGACTTAAATATGACATTGTTTATATAAATATTTGTTATTGCAAAAAAATAGTTTTTGCATTAGATATTGCAAAAAAAATTCTGATGAGATATGCTGAAGCAAATATAAACAGACATGACACAATTATGCTTAGACAAAAATATGACGTTTTAAATAAAAAATATATTTTTTGCATTCATTAGCCAATACATTTTTCTGATTACACATGATTATACAAATCATGTTTTGACAAAAATATGAATTTTTCATTAAATACAGGATGGTTATTGTGAAAATATAAATTTTCATATTTATAAATATGAGTTAATAAAAAAACTTTAAAAAGTGCAATATGTTTGGAAAATAATGACTTTTTTATAAAATGTTTTTTATAAAATCTGACTTTCTTTTATAATGTTTTTTTTAATTAAAATATCACTTCATATTCATAACCATATTTTTCATTTAAAAAATCGTTAACATTTTCATAAAAATATCAGTTATTGTGAATATATAAATGTTCTTGTTCATTAGCATAATTTCATTAAAAAACTTTAAAAATTGCAATATGTAAGCGACAAACCTACATGAAAAACCATGGTTTGAGTGAAAAATATCTTATATAATTGGTAAAATATAAATTCTCATATTCATAAGCACCTATTAATGAAAAACTGTTAAAAAGTTTAAAAATTCAATGAAAAACGTGAAATGACCACGTTTTTACAAGTTAATATGAATTTTCATATACATAAGCATCATTTCATTAAGAATCGCTAAATTGCAATCAATGAACGACAAAGGTTTCATGATATACCAAGTTTTCACATAAAAATGTGATTTAATCACTTATTGCACCTTTTAACGGTTTTAATGAAATTATGCTAATATAAAAAGTAATATTTTTTAAATATCTTTTTTTTTTCTACAAATTTTATGATTTTTAATTCCACCTATTCGTTTTTCGTTCAATTATTGCATTGTTAAGGCTTCTTAATTAAATTAGCTAATTAATACAAAAATCTATATTTTTATAATTATCAGAATTTTATGAAAATTATAATAGCAATATTAATTCATATCTTTATAATAACTATAATTTATTTTGATGAAAAAAGTCATATTTTAGTTACAACAGGATTGGCACCTTTTCGTTTACTTATTGCACCTTTTAACGGTTTTACATGAAATTATTTTTAAGAATATGAAAATTCACTTTTGTATAATTATAATTTTTTTATTAACAAAAAAGCATATTTTTGCAAAACATGATTTGTCATGTCACCTTTTACGGTTTATCTTGAAATCATGCTAATTAAGATACAAATTCATATTTTCATAACTCATATTTTATTATGAAAAAGGTCATATTTATGTCAAAATATTATTTGACATTTAATCTTGTTATTTTTCGTTTACAAATTGCACCTTTTAACAGTTAGTATTGAAATTTGCTAATGAATATAAAAATTCATATTTTCATAATTATTGTTAGGCGTGGTGCGGAGGCGGAAGCCGGAGTAACGGCAAACAGAAACTTTATTCAACAAAGGCAGAGCCAACACAAAACACCCGCGTAGATCGGGATAATCCGGCAAACGGCAGTCCAATGATACCATCCACGGTGCGTAATAGAGGAGGCGCGGCGTGGAGGAAGCGACGGGGAAGCGTCGGAAGTCCGAGGTGCGCTGGGGAAGGAAAACGCAGCCGTGGAGTGAGCGAGGAGTCCGGGAGGAGAAAGTATGTAGCGGGAGCAGCATACACACGACCACGCATGAACACATACAATAACGGACAGCGAGTGTGGGTGAGTGAGCGGTTTATATGGAAGCTGGGAGTGAGTGAATAACGCGCTTCAGCTGTGCATGATTTGCGCTGCGAGCTTGGGAGCGCGCGGAGGCAATGACAGCCTCTGAAGGAGGCGTGGCAGGTGGATTCCTGACACCACCACCCCCCCCCCCCCCAAAGGGGTGGCACCGGACGCCCCCAAACCACCAACCGCCCGGTGGGCCCGGGCACTAGGAGGAGGGCCCCTCCAGTCTTCCAGGGTCGAAAGGGGACCCGGCCGGAACCGCCACGGAGCCAGGAACAGCAGGGAAGGGCCCGAGGCGAAGCGACCACCACTGCGGAGAGCCGGAATGGGACAACGACCCCAGCGGGGCCCTGGAACGGAACACAGCCCCACGCGGAGGCCAGGAACGGGGCGAAGTCCTCGGCGCAGGCCAGAGGCGGAGAGACGTCCACCTCGGAGCCGTGGAGCAGAACGACGCCCTCGGCGGAGACAGGAGGAGGAGAGACGACCCCCCTGGAGACCTGGAGTGAAGCGACGCCCTCGGCGGAGACAGGCGGTGGAGCGAGACGTCGGCGTGGGAGGAGCTCAGGAGCGAGACGTCGCCTTGGGAGGAGCTCTGTGACGTGACCTGGTCTTCTGAGTGTTTGTGGGGCGAGCCGTCACCTTTTGGGAGACTGTGGGGCGAGCCGTCGCCTGCGGATGAAGCCAGGGCCAGCGGTTCGACATCCCTTTCGCAGGTCCGGAGCTGAGGTGAGTGCTCTGGGGACCCCTTGGGAAAAGAGGAGGTCTGTGACGTAGCTTCGCCTTCAGAGTGCTCGTGGGGCGAGCCGTCACTTCTTGGGAGACTGTAGGGCGAGCCGTCGCCTTCGGATGAAGCCAGGGGCAGCGGTTCGACGTCCCTTTTGCAGTCTCGGAGCTGAGTTGAGAGCTCTGGGGATCCCTTGGGTGAAGCGGAGCTCTGAGAGGTGGAGTCGCCTTCAGGGAGACTGTGGGGCGAGCCGTAGCCTTCGGTGATTCCCGGGGGCAACGGGTCGACGTCCCTTTCGCAGTCTGGGACAGAACCGAGCTCTCCTTGGGAATCGGGAGCAAAGAGGACCGGGAGTGGAGCCAAGCTCTTGTCAGGGACCTGGAGCGAAGCCGAGCTCTCGTCAGGGACCTGGAGCGAAGAGGAGCTCTCCTGGAAGCCTAGGAGCGGAGAGGGAGCCGCCTGGAAGCCTAGGAGCGGAGAGGAGCCTGCCTGGAGACCTTGGAGCGGAGAGGAGCTCGCCTGGACTCTCTGGAGCGGAACCGAGCTCTCGGGGACTCTCTAGAGCGGGACCGAGCTCTCGGGGACTCTCTGGAGCGGGACCGAGCTCTCGGGGACTCTCTGGAGCGGGACCGAGCTCTCAGGTTTGCTCAGGGACAGAGAGGAGCTCACGGGTTCGCTCAGGGAACGGAGCTCTCTTCGGAGACCTGGAGCGGAGCTGGGCTCCCTTCGGAGACCTGGAGCAGAGCTGGGCTCCCTTCGGAGACCTGGAGCGGAGCTGGGCTCTCCTTGGACACCTGGAGCGAGGCGGAGATCTCCGGGAAATCCTGGGACGGAGCCAAGCTCTCTTGGAGGTCCTGGAACGGAGCCGAGCATTCACGGAGGTCCTGGGATGGAGCCGAGCACTCACAGAGGTCCTGGGGCCAAACGGAGCTCTCCTCGGGACACAGGAACGGAGAGGAGCTCTCGGGGCCGCTCTGGAATGGAGAGGAGCTCTCGGGGCTGCTCTGGAATGGAGAGGAGCTCTCTGTGGACACCTGGAATAAAGCTGGACCAACCCAAAGGTTCTGGAGCAGGATGGAGAGCTCCTGCCCGAGAAGCGGCTTCCGGGTTTTCCCGGGGGCGGAGCTTGACTGCCGCTTGATCGCGGCTGAGCGAACCCGACCTCCAAAGCACGGCTCGCGCCGGGACCACGGCATTAATCCGATCATGTCCTTTTTTTTTTCTTTTTTTTTGTCCGTAAATTCCTTTTCAGGGGTCCATTATTCTGTTAGGCGTGGTGCGAAGGTGGAAGCCGGAGTAACGGCAAACAGAAACTTTATTCAACAAAGGCAGAGCCAACACAAAACACCCGCGTAGATCGGGATAATCCGGCAAACGGCAGTCCAATGATACCATCCACGGTGCGTTATAGAGGAGGCGCAGCGCGGAGGAAGGGACGGGGAAGCGTCGGAAGTCATGGTCACGCATGACACATAACACATACAATAACGGACAGCGAGTGTGGGTGAGTGAGCGGTTTATATGGAAGCTGGGAGTGAGTGAATAACGCGCTTCAGCTGTGCATGATTTGCGCTGCGAGCTTGGGAGCGCGCGGAGGCAATGACAGCCTCTGAAGGAGGATTCCTGACAATTATCTTTTCATGAAAAACTGTCATATTTTGGCCAAAATTAGATTTGTCATGTTAACTTTTTGTTCTTTTATTCCACTTTTAAATAGTTTTTAATCAAATTCTGCAAATTAATATAAACATTTATATTTTCATTATTATATATTCAGGATTTTTTATTTTTGTTAAAACATGATTTGTCATGTCACTCTGTCATTTTCCATTAACAATTTTTACATTTATTTCATGAATTATTTATAAGAACGTTTTTTTTCCTGGAAAAAAATTCAATTCTTTTTAAAAGATTATTTGTCATTCCACCTTTTAGTTTTTAGTTCACTTATTGCAATTGTGATGTTTAAAAGGTTTTCATTAAATAATGCTAATGAATATAAAAATTAATATTTTCATATCTATCAGAATTTTATAAAAACTTTGATAGCAATTTTAGTTCTAAATTGTTTATTTTAACAGAAAAAAGGTCATTGCACCTTTTTGTTTTTCGTTCATTTATTGTACCTTTTAACGATTTTGATATAATTTGCTAATTTAATATCAAAATTTACATTTTCATAATACTAACAGAATTGTATTAATATTAAGTTAGCAATGTTAATTCATATTTTCATCATAACTATTACATTAAATTTCATGTTTTATTATACATGATTTGTAATGGCACCTTTTCATTCACCTCATGGCAACTTTTTGCACTTGAAATTACTTGAAATTATTCTTAAGAATATAAAAATTAACATTTGTATAATTATATATATTTTTTTAAATAAACAAAAGTCATATCTTTGCAAAACATTATTTGTCATGTCAACTTGTATTTCATTATTACAAGTTTTAACGGTTTAACGGTTTAACGGTTTAACGGTTTTAACGGTTTTTAATAAAATTATGCTAATGAATATAACATTTTACATTTTTATAATTTTTACATATTTATGAAAAAAATACATATTTCAAATAAATTTGATTTGCCATGCCTTTCTTTTCCAAACCTTTTTCGCTTTCTTAATTTACCTTTTAATGCATTCGTGCATTTAATGCAATGTTAGTTCATATGTTCATAATAACTTTGTTTAATTTTACAGAAAAAAGTCATTTTAGATTCAACATAATTTGTCATGGAACCTTTTCGTTTTTTTGTCACTTAATTGAACGGTTTCACATTAAATTATTCCTAAGAATATGAAAATTCATATTTTCATTGTAATTATTTTTGAACAAAGGTTACATTTTTAATAGTATTTAAATTAATACTATAAAAAATGTAACCTTTGTGGTAATTAATATAAAAAGTAATATTTTCTAAATATCTTATATAATAAAATTTCTAAATATATTCTAAACAGCAAAACATGATTAATCATGGCACCTTTTCGTTTTTGGTTCACTTATTGAAACTTTTTAAAATTTTAATCAAAATTGCTAATTTAATATTAATATTTATATTTTCTTAATAAGTATCAGAATTTGATATAAATTATGATAGCAAAGATCATTCATATTTTCATGATAACTAATATATTGTTGTTATATCATGTTTTAGTTTTACATGCTTTTTCATGACACATTTTCATTTACTTATTGCATCTATAATTATAATTTTTTATGAACAAAAATTTTTTAAGAAGAATAAGAAATTATTCTTAAGAATATGAAAATTAATCGCATTTTCAGCACCCAAGAAGCTTTTTCTTCACAGCACATACACGATGTTGTCAAACATGAAGTGTTGATGACTTTCCACACTTGATTTGTTTACTTTTTATAGTTTTGACAGTTTTTCCTCGAAATTGTGATTATGAATATGAAATTTTATATTTTCATAATATCCATCATATTTTTGTCAACACAAATAAAATAATTACAATTATAATTCACTTATTTCACCTTTTAACGTTTTCATTAAATTATGCATATGAATACGAAAATTCATATTCTCATATAAAAATAATCTTTTTATGAAGACCGTTATATATTTGTTCAATTTTGCCACCTTTTATTGGTTTCAAACCAGGTTTTGACAAAGTCTATAATTTCTATAGACCTTTTCTACATTTCTTTATTTCTACAATTATTTTTATGGTTGTTTATTAGAAATACATACACTCCTAGCAAAACTCTATAGTGTATTCTGTTCATGGTGCTAAATAGACAGAACCAATCCATCACTCATTTTGTGGAAAGCCAGCAAGCACATGGGAGAGAGGTGGAATGGAGAAATGGAACACTGGTGGCTGCTGACTTGCTGCAGACTTGTGAAATCGCATTTTCAGCACCTGTAGGATATCCTTGATCACTAGTCCTAGATTAGGTTGACCCAGAACACTCAGTTCTTGTCTTTATCCACTCTTCATACGCTTATGCTGAGAGAAACCCAAACTGTCGCCTCTTGGTATGGCTAATTCGCATTTTGTTGCTTCTGCTAAACGAATAACATGACCAGATGTGGATTTATTATCGTCAACCGTTCTTATGTTCTCACAGTATGGTAATCAGAATCAGAATCAGAATCCGAATCAGGTTTATTGACCAAGTGTGTTGACACACACAAGGAATTTGGTTCCAGCTGTTTGTTACTCTCAAAAGCACAGACATAAATAAAAACCTATACAAGACAAAACAGACACAACAAGACAAAAACAGACTATACAAGACAATACAGACAATACAGACAATATGAGACAGTATAGACAGTGTGGGTAATAAATAGGGATACAGACCAGTAATGTACATAAAGTGTGGGAGTGCATGGTAGTGCAAATGACAGTATTGTGTGCCAGGTATGATGAGAGAGTTTACTATAAAACTTTGTACAGTATATAGAAGCAATAGTGTGTGCAACATATACATATAATGTGATGACTGACAGTTCTGTGCAGTACTCATAGATGTGAGCAGGGAATATAATTATGGTCAGTTGTTAGTGAGGGTGATTGCTTGGGGAAAGAAACTGTTCCTGTGTCTGGCAGTTTTAGTGAGCAAAGTTCTGTAGCGCCTGCCAGAAGGGAGGAGCTGAAAGATGTTGTGTCCAGGGTGTGAAGGGTCATTAATGATTTTTCCTGCCCGGTTTCTGGTTCTTGTATGGTACAAGTCCTGGAGAGTGGGCAAGGGGGCACCAATGATTTTTTTCTGCTGTTTTAACAGTTTTCTGCAGTCTGTTTCTGTCCTGTTTTGTTGCTGCTCCAAACCAGATGATGATTGATGAGCACAGGACAGATTCAATGACTGCAGTGTAGAACTGTATCAACAAAGATAATATGTATCTTGTTGCCAGTAGTATTTATAGTAATTCTGATGTATGCTTCTAGAATAACCTTTTTGTATGCATCTGTTGGCCATACCCATATCTTTTTGTGGCATGTGTTACTTTGCTCGTACACACACAGTGGTTCCTGTATTTCTGTTTTAGGCTTATCTTTTGCAGGCTCAGCATAACCTTGTGGAGTTGTCTCTCCTAACTTCCTTCTGTTCACACACACACACACACACACACACACACACACACACACACACACACACACACACACACACACACACACACACACACACACACACACACACTCTCTCTCTCTCTCATGGCAGCCCACACCCTTTCTTTCCATCTCTTTGGAAGTATATCTTCATGTGTGAGACAATAAACTTTGGAACTTCTCTCTAAAAGACTGACTCGTGTTTCATTGAGACTTCCCCAAGTGCTTGTAGGAGAGCAAAGATCGAGGGGAAAGGCTGAATTTGAGGGTATCCTCCAGGGGGCAGAAGGCAATCCTGCCCAAGCGGCAGAGGATAAAACACTTCCTTACAGCGCCTAAGAAGCTTAATCTTCACAGCACATACACGATGTTGCAACTTACATCAGCAACTCTTGTATATTAATTTGACTTCGTGGTCATGTCCTGTTGTTGTATGGCATAGCTTATCCATCAGAGCATCCTCAAAAAATCTTTACTATGTGAGAAGTGTTCTGTTGGTCAGCATTTATTTTCAGTTATTAATTTGTTTTTCCAAATATTTATTTCTATGTTTTTGTGTGTGTAATGTGGGTGATCCTATGCTTATTGAAAACAGGACCCCAGTGATCTTCTTAGCTGTCCTCACTATCCATTGCCCCTCTGTAGATCATGGTGAGATCATGGTAGATCATGGTGAGGATGCTGGGCTTTCCTCAACTTTCTTAAAAAGTAAAGATGCTGCTGGCCTCTGCCAGAACACCAATGTGTGCTCTTGACAGTGTCATCAGTCTCTGTGCCCTAAAATAAAATACCATATTTGACCAATTTGTAACCCTAACCCTGTAAACACTAAACTTAACCTTAATTATAACCCTAACACTAAATGTAACTAACACTATAACACTAGCACTATTTGTAACCCTGGGATAACCTTAACCCTAAACCTAGTTGTATCCTGAGCCTAACTCTAATTGTAAATCTAACCCTATTGGTAACTATAACCCTAACCCTAACCTTAACCCTACCCTACTAACTCTAATTGTAAACCTAACCCTAATCTTAGCGGTAACTCTAACCTTGTGTATTGTGTAACCTTAACACCCTAACCCTAATTTAACCGACTGAAAAATGGTTAATGTACAAGGGGTGAGATGATTAAGATTTGCTTAGTCCCTTTATATCCTAATACAACACCACAAACATTGTTCGTGTGCAGAATGTAATAAACCTGGTCAAGAACAAATCCAATCACATTTAATGAACAGAAACACTGCTGAATGAAACACCGTTGCTAATAAACACCCATGTAACTTTTAAAAGTGATAAACTTGCATACAAGTTTATTATATTATTGTCTGGGGAAGCACATATAGCGTCTGGCACAGGTCATTTAGACTTCATGTCTTAGGAATTTCCTTTTAACCCCTGACATCTGCTTTTCAATCAAAGGATGAGCACCACGGCTTACACTTTTATTGAGAGCTTGTATACCACAGTGTCATCCCCCACACACACACACACACACTCACCCACACACACACAATCACACAGTCACACACACAAACAGTCACATACACACACACACACCACCCCGAAAGCCAGATAACCCCCCTGGCCTCTCTGGTGGAATTCACAGCGACCCTCAGACCATAAAACAATTCACTCTCGGAACTCGGCCCCAGTACGTCTGTTTGTGACACACACACATATGCAGACACACACACACACCAAAAGGGAGCATTCTTTTATTAATTAAATAATAAATAGAATGTCCCACTTCACATGATACAAACATACATCTTGTTTGTATCTTCTACTATAAATAAAGCAAGTGTTTAACTCTACATCAATAATATTTAAACCTTAAAATGTAACTCTGTGTTAAATGTTGTCTCTTCTCTTCTTAAGGCTTGATTGACTTAGAATTATCTGTTCTTTACTTTCCTGACAATGGTGCATTTTATTTATCAGAATACAACATTGTATTAACATCAGTTAATTACTGATCTCTGTAAGTTAATGTACCTCTGCCTTATACTGTCATTCCTTTTCATGTTCAGTATCCAAATGACTGCAAAATTATCTGTTTCTTTATTTTTCAAACAATGGTACATTTTATTTGATCAAGAAATGTACCATACCGTCTTAATTCACTTTGAATAACACTTTAAAGTCCTCCAAAAGCAAGTATAGCCCGGAAACCATGCCCACAGATGCATGAACAAAGGAAGTTTTTTCCCTCCAAAATTTCAGGCCATAGCATTGGCCATGTCCCCAAGGATGGGTGGGGTTCAGGACCTTTAAAACATCTTGAACCCAACTAATCATGGTCCAGTCAGAGTGGAGTCGGGTCCAGTCAGAGTTCAGTCAAGAGAGCAACTCGCTCACTCGGCTCGACCGGAAAGGCTCGGACCCCCCGGGGCCCGAAGGCCCGAAGAGTCGGACGCTTCAAACAGCTCAGCAGCGACTCTTCCGGACGAGATCTCAAATCTCTTTTGAGATCTTCCAAACACCAACTGCTCTGATCTTCAGGAGAAGCTGGGAGAACATCTGACCCCATCCTAACCGACTCGTCCAAGATTCTTTTGTCTACCGCATCCGGACTCTTGTGCAACAAGTCAATGCAAGTTTACCAACTAATTTAGATGCGTGTTAAGTTTGAACCCCTTAATATTAAGGCGAATTTAAATTTCCGTGACGATTTCTCAGTTAGGATGTGATTAATTAGAAGTTTTAAACTGCCTTTCCTTTCTTTATCTCCTTCTTCCTTTCCTTTCTCTTCCTCCTTTCCTAATTTCATATTATAATATTCATATAATTTAATATTTTATTTTCATTTTTATTTTCTTTATTTCTTTTTGTTTGTTTGTGTAGTTAGTTTTATGTTGTGTTTGTCTCATTCTTTAAACGGCATATTTTTCATAAGTGATGGTCTCTAAATACGTTCCATAAATACGAAGTTCCTGCAACATCAGGTCTGAACTACATGCTCTATTTAATTTAATTTAATTTACGGTATAACGTAAAAGGGGGTTACGTCTTTCTTGGCCAGGGAGATACCTCTTTTATAGAATTAATATAAAATTATACTGTCTGTTTGCCGGACGAACAGACAAATAAGTGTAATGTTAATTCCATTACCGTCAATTCAACTTAATTTAAATATTTAGGAGTAACTATAACCCGTTATAATTACTTATAAATATTCCCTTTTCTTTGCGAGCTAAATTGGAGAATGGAGAATGCGGGCAGACTGTGCTTCCAACTATATACTCAATTTATCTGTATTATAAGTTTGTCCCTCTTATCCCCCAGTCGGTACACTACCATTCTTTTTCACTTTCAGAAGTGAAAGAATAAATGCCTTGGACAACAGCAACATGCACCTGTGTCTATAACTTTATTATACAACACAGCATAGACTGCATTTTACACATAATTGTAAAGTGATTACCTCAGTGGTGGAGAGTACCTTACAGTAAATGTACTTAAGTAGCGTGTTTGAGTATCAATACTTTACTGAAGTATTTCTATTTAATTTGACTTTAACTTCACTATAGTTCAAAGTCAAATATCCTTTTTACTTAAATAAAAAGGAACAACTGATTTAGCAAAATTGTGTTATGAGTAGATAAAAACATAACTCATGGTTAACTGTTTTGAACTTGTTTTGATTGCCAGGTGGTATCTACTTCTAAGAACATGCAGTGCAGCCTCAGTAAAACAGCAAGCATAACATTTTGAGCGTAATAAATGATGGAAGAGACTCTAACTTGCCACATTTGTGGCCCTATTTGCATAATTTATTTTAGGTAGTTGAATAGAATGTTTTAGACTAATGAAAATCTTTTATAGATATCAGTATTTGACTCATATCATTCGTCCAAAACTGGATTACCCAAGTTAGACTTTCTCTCAGATCTTTTCCCCTGAGGCTCTTATTTAGGTGTTTCCAACCATCAACCCAATGCTGAATAAAGATTTTATTCAGCATAATTTATTTGGAAATAAATCTTACAGAAAACTAAGCAACTGATTTGGATCTTAATTTCTTCTGTTTTTACATAGTTTTCCAAAATTGACTGTTAGATTTGGCTTAAACTACTAGGAAATTCACAATAAAAGCATATTACACTTAGTAAAACATGGTGGTGGCAGTATCAGTGCAGGTATTCTCTTCCGCTACAAAACTAAACGCTTTGCAGTGTATTAGTCAAATAACTAAAATTAAGACTTTAAAAAGGGGGAGTTTATGCTTAAAAAAAGCCTTACAGTGTGACTTAAGTAAATCAATTCTCCATAGAGGGACCAACATTGCTCTACAGAAATGTAAAAGCCTGTTCTAAAGGTACCATACTGTATGTATTGTATTAGTGAATCTGAAAACTTTGTGACAAATTGCAAAAAATATAGGTAATCAGGACATACCAGTAACTTTAATAGACACAAAGATATTTAACTATGGTACCAATTAAACAATGAAAACAACCCCCACCCAAAAATAAGCTTTGATGTCAGAGAATACATTTCATTTACACAATTTAAACTGAGGGTCACAAAAGCATTTTACAGACAGGAGAAATAGGTGGAAAAAACAAATCGCTCAAGTTAACGTGAAAAGTACATGTATGAAATTAATTTCAGAAGGATGGTAAATACAAATGTTCAGTATTGTGATAAAGCACAATTATAGAATAACTGGAGACCAATATCAGTCTTTAGTCCATGGATAGCCCTCACTTTGAAGGCTTTACTGTTGTCCCTCCTTTTTCTCTCCTGTCTCCATTCCACTTGAACTGCCAGTGCTGCCTTCTCTCTCTGAAGCCATCTAGAAATAATTAACAAGACAAATGAGGGCTGTTAAAAAAAAAAAAAAAATCCTTGTGGTTTAGTCCTAGATTTTGTTGGTACAGCAAAAAGAGAGATTTTCTATTGCAATGTGTCAAATTACCAAAGTCCTATTAAATAACAATACTTTTGGATATTGCCATCTTAAGTATACTCATGAATGTTCTTTACATTACTATAAGTCAAGGATTTTAAAGCAGACTGAGGTTAAGATGTGTTGGTCAAGCTACATCAACTGTACCGTTTTAATGAGCATATGGCAGTACAATCTTGGCTGATAGAAAAATAACCCATTACAGTACCTTGAAAAGGTTTTCAGACCCCTGACCAATTATCTTATATTACTGAAGAACCAGTGGACCTCTTCGCATATGGCCTTTCAAAGTGTATTTTAAATTTTAAATCAAAGTATTGTTTAAGGTGAATGAGCAGGCAGGACGATTTTCACATGATTAAAAAAAAAAACCCTACATTAGAAGCTCTGTTCTCAAAAAGTCTTGGGAAAACATGTTTACTATAGGTTTTGTGGCCTTATATCAGTGAGTTTTGTTTTTTTGCTTTTTCAAAAACCACGCATAAACCTTATTTTGTCAAAAATACAAACACACACATAAGTTGTTTACATGTTATGGTAGCCCAGTTTTTGCTGAAGACAGTGTAATAAGTCTTTTGTCAATAATATATTTTAAAAGCAACTAAAAAGAACCAAATGTCAAAATCTCTCAAGGGGCCAAAAACACCCTCAGGCTCCAGAGGGTTAAGGTTAGTTGGGTGATGCTTCTGAGCTACAATTTTCAAATAATGCCACAGTTTCTAAATAGGATTTATATCAGAACTTTGATTAGGCTTGAGATCATTGCCCTGGTGAAAGGTGACTTTTGAGGAATGGGAAGAGTTTCCACCACACAGACATATTTGAGTTGTGTCCAAAAAAAAAACCATTTCTCTCATTGGTCTCATCTGACCAAAAACCTTCTCCCACATTAGATTTTTTTGTCACTCCATTTCCTGATTATTTTCCCATGTACTTCCAAACATATGATTGTACACTTTCCCTAATATATGCATTTTCATTACTTCATCTCTAAGCTCTATGGAATGCTCCTTCTTTAAATTTCCTTTAGATGACCTTGCCTAACCTTTGAACTTTCAAATGGGGTTTTTACCTGGGTGTTCACCCAAACAAAAAACTGGACTGGACAGACAACACTGAGGCAATTTACAAGAAAGGGCAAAGCAGACTCTTTCTGCTGAGGAGACTGTCTTTTGGAGTGCAGGGAAAGCTACTGAAGACCTTTTTTTGACTCTGTGGTGGCCTCAGCCATATTCTATGGAGTAGTCTGCTGGGGCAGCAGCATCTCTACTGCAGACAGGAAGAGACTAGACAAGCTGATCAGGAAGGCCAGCTCAGTCCTGGGGATTCCCTGGACACTGTACAGGAGGTGGTAGCAAAACTATCATCATTGCTGCAGAATATCTCTTACCCCCTGTATGTAACCGTTACATCGCTGAGCAGCTCCTTTAGTGACAGACTGTTACACACTAAGTGTCTGAAGGAGCGTTACAGAAGGTCTTTTCTCCCTGCTGCTATCAGACTTTACAACCGAAGCTGTTCCCAGTAAAACCAGTCACCAAAATACAACACTGTTATGACTTTTTAGCTGTGCAATAACATTACCTGTGCGCAATATTACATGAATCATGTGCAATATTATGTGCAATATTACCTGCAATTACGTGCAATACCACCTTGAAATATTACCTGAAATGCGTACTTTTTTTTTTCCTTTCCTTATTTGTATTTATACATTGTACATTGTACTGTGTATATACTGTATATATAGATTGAAATCTCAACGCACTATTTGTAATTCAGCAATTAGTCAAGGTGCTGAATCTATAACCTTACTTTCAGTTTAATACGTTTGACTATTGTTATAGATTTTTGAGAAATTTAGCTTCGGCCAGCTTTACTTAGCATTAAAACAGTTCGACATTATCATATACTTAGTATTAGTGAGAAATTTCAGCATTATAAATCTCAGTAGTGGAAGTCTTATTATGTAGAGATACATATTTCTGAATTTGAGTGAATGAATAACCAAGCTTAACATATGGCAACTTTTTCATAGCAAAGATAATTTTCATTTTTCACTATGTTTCTACTATTTTACTATTATGAATTGAAAATTACATGACAACTACCGTATTTTCCAGACTATAAGCACTTTTTTCCCACGCTTTGAACCCCGCGGCTTAAACAATGTAGCGGGCTTATTTATGGATTTTTCCTGGGTTTCAACAGGAAATGCGAATCATTCGTCACGCTAAAAACAACCGGGCATGAAAACACACACTTCACCTGTGTTCTGAGCTGCACGGCATCGGGAGAAAAGCGTCCACCGGTGGTGATTTTTAAACGCACGACGATACCAAAAGATAAACTTTCGAGAGAAATTGTTTTGAAAGGAAGGAAAGACGGTGAACAATGACTTTCTTGGTAGGCTACTGTTTAGATACAAGCCGTGTTACAGTCACTGTCTTGCATTAAAGCCTGTGTAAAGTTCATTAGTTTCAGTGTAGACAGTGCGGCTTATTTATGTTCAAAATAAAAATCTGTGTCAAATTCAGTGGGTGCGGCTTATATATATTGGTGCGCTTAATAGTCCGGAAATTACGGTAATCACTGTTTCCAGGAAAATGATCCAAAACACACTGCTGCAAAAAAGGTGATTGCTACAGAGGGTATTAACTGGGTGAAGACTACAGCAGAATCCCCCGACATGAATCCTATTGAGATGGTGTGGCATGCTCGAAAAACTACATTTGAAAAATAGCAAAACCATCTACAAAGTCTGATTTAATTGCTGTCATTAATGTATTCTGGTTTGAGGAACAGAAGTGACATGCAACAAACAAAACAAAACAAACATGCCTTGCTGGTGCTATAAAAATATACAAATTTGATATAAAAAAAAACCTAAGAAAAAAAAATTAAATAAAGATAAAGACATTAACTATGCAGTTTCACAAGGTGTTCAAAAAAGCCATTCTTTTTTTTCTCATTCTAGGTTTTTTTTGGAATAGTGGAGGTGTTGAAGCAGGGTGGCATATCTCCAGTGAGGTGTTGAAGCTAAGTGTACACTGGAGAAAACTGATCAGCACAGTACTCCCCGTGGATGGAGAGAGTCATTGTTGTGTTGGGGTAGAAGAGCGAGGAGGATGTTTAGCTGTTTAGAAGCCCCAGTTCCTGCTGGGGAGGGGGAGGTGAAGCTGACAAAGTTGTGGTGAATGATATTAGGGCTGACCCCTTGCCCTTCAACAGGAGGGGTGGGGGTAACCTTCTCCAGACAGAAGGAGAATCATTAGATGAAAACTGCTGTTGTAGTCTTCCACTGTACAGCAGTTTAGCCTCCTTCACCACCTTGCTAAACTCATTTTGCCTCTTTAAACCTAATTTTTTCCCTACTCTTGTCTGAGTTTTTTTGTAAACAGGGATTTGTCAATCTTGTAACTCCCCCTGCTAGCTTGAAATCGCAGCCTGTAAATTATTAAAATAAAACAGACAACCAAATTTAAAACGTTACCCTGCTCAATCTGAGTAATCTGTAAAATAATCTGTGCAGTGACCTGTACTGATATGAGAAAGATGATTTTTTTCACCAATAATGCCAGTGAAGTACAAAGCTTAGCCTACATAATAAATAGTAGTTTAGCATTAATAGGGCTGGTATTCTGGATTATTTCTGAATTTAGGCCTAATAAAAAGATAAAAGGACTTATACTTGACAGATCTTTTTCCCCCTCTCACAAGTAGCATAGTCCTATGTTTAACCATGTAGAAAATATTAAAAAATATCTTCTATATACTTTAATTTGTTTATACCAATTTCCCATTTCCTTTTCATTTAATAGCACTTGGACAGAATCTTATAATAAAAGATTATTGTAGGATTATTATTATTAACTAGGCAACATAAAAAAAAGTAAATAAATAACGTTATTATTAAGTATTTATTCTAATCAAACCGTTTTCGGAATGTTCATAATAGAGAAGTACTTCAGGGTGAATGGGGAAACGATACAGTCTGTTTTTCAGGGACTCTGTCTATTAAAAGCTCTGTTAATGTCTCTGTCCTGGATGGAGTGTGTGGTTCTTGTTTTGGGGAGAAAAGAGGCAAAGGGTGTTAAGGTTTTCAGCTGTGTAGAGACCCCAGTACCTGCTGTATTGGGGGGGTGAAGGTGATAAAGCTGTGGCATTTTGAGGGATGACATTAGAGGTGTCCCATTGTCTTTCAAATCGACAGTATGCACTATCAATAAGTGGAATGTAAACACCGACCAGAATGAATGAACTTGCACAGTGAGTAGAAGGGCTTATAGTTTATAAAAAAAAGACTCAAAATGAATCACAGACATCGCTGCACCAAATACTGTTAATGTAGAAACTAGGGGTGTAACGGTACATGCACTGCTTGTTTTAAATCCGTAGTGTGGGAAAGTTTCAGGTTTCCTGTGAAGTATGGCAGAACAGGAAAGCGAGTCGCAGATAGGATGATAGTGTTTCGGCGTTTCGAGGCAGCTGTACATGAGTGGATATTTTGATGCCTTATTTTTTTTTTCAGCATTTTCATTAAAAGATTTCAAAACATTTAATGTTTTTCTTTGGTTTCACCAGAGGGTTGGGCTTAACCTTTAAAAGTTAAATATAGTCTCATAATTAAAAAGTTTTATTTTTCATATTTCAAATTATGATTATATTATTATATATTATAATGAGTAACACCACCTGGTAACAACACGTTTTAATGAAAAATTTTTGGAAATTGTATTTCATTAATAAAATATTGCATTAAATAATTGTACACATCATTAAATTAATAAACAATAGAAATGCATGTAAAGCTGGAGTTTACTCCACAAAGTAAAAGCTTATTGTTTTTGACAGTTAATATAGATATCTTAATATATTGAGAGTATATATAACAAATCCTAAACAAGAAAAGGCTGTTTATTTGCTGAATGCGATTTTGATTCAAATTAACAATGAATGCCCCAAGATTAAGTTCCGTCAGCACTGCTTTGATAAACACTACATGCATTTCCAGTCACTGTCTTGAAATAAGTTGCTTCCCCGACTGATCTGCTGTTTGCACTGCACATTATGAAAATTTATGTGACCTTTTATTTTATAGAATGAGAACCTTTGCTTAGATCACATTGTAGCGTTGTTATATTATAAAATGGAAAGATTATGACAAATCTGATCATACATTACCTTCTTATAAGCCATTTCAAAGAGCTTGAGTGATGCTTGCTGTAGACCTGTGGCTGCCTGTTTGATGTTTTCTCCAGTCTCTAGGTCCTTCCGTGTAAGCAGATCTCTCACTTTAGTGATCTCATCCTGAAGCTTCTTGCACTGAGGCAATACGATCAAATTACATGAGTTATAACTATTTATTGTGCTTTGTGCATCAATTTGTAAATACAACGCTTTACTGTACCTCTTCAGTTGGTAGTTGGTCCTTAAACTCCTCCATCTTTGACTCCGTATCATGGACAATGCCTTCAGCCATGTTAACAGCCTCAACCCGATCCTAGTCAGAATGAACATTTACAAATGATGCTGAAACCAATGTGATGTTCCAAACTCACCTTGCATTTTACTTAGGAATATGTTTACCTAATGAGCTAACATTTTTGCAGTCTTCCAATTAGCCAAAATGTAGCAGCAGCATCTTGCATTTTAGAAGAAACATGATGGAACTGTTACTTGTAGCTTGTGAATGAATGACACTTAATTCAATTCACATCCACTCTCTCTAAACTAGCCTGCACTGATGTAACAGAGTAAGGATCAGTGAACAAATCTGCAAAATCTGTTTTGGTAAATTTGATTAGAGTGACTAAAGTGAAATGAAATTTATTCTGCTGCTGTACAAGAACTCGACAACACTGATATGACCATTTAGAGATGAAATGCATGAAATGAGTTAAAGTCTTAAACAGCTTATACTTTTTGATTTACCAAATTGGTTACAAGGCTAAAGTTTATATACTTGATTCCAGAACTTTTTTGCTGATGTCTGTAGTTCTTTGTGAAAGCTAATCTGATATACCAATGGTTACTTTTCTAGGGCAGCTCTCTAGTCTTTGTATTATATTTAACAAACACAGTCTTCACAGAGAAATCTTAGGGTTCAACCAAAAGTACACATTCAAAACTGTTTAAATCAATTACAATCACCTGCACATCAAGAAACACCTGTCCTATATGCTTTATTAATTGAAAAAAATTGTGTTTCAGTGAAAAGTATTCAGACCCCCTTAAATTTTTCACTCTGTTATATTGCAGCCTTTTGCTAAAATCATTTAAGTTCATTTCTTTTCCTCATTAATGTACACATAGCACCCTATATTGACAGAAAAACACAGAATTGTTGACATTTTTGCAGATTTATTAAAAAAGAAAAACTGATATCACACAGTCCTAAGTATTCAGACCCTTTGCTGTGACACTCATATTTAACTCAGGTGCTATAAATTTCTTCTGATCATCCTGGAGATGGTTCTATACCTTCATTTGAGTCCAGGTGTTTGATTATACTAATTGGACTTAATTAGGAAAGCCACACACCTGTCTATATAAGACCTTACAGATCACAATGCATGTCAGAGCAAATCAGAATCATGAGGTCAAAGGAACTGCCTAAAGAGCTCAGAGACAGAATTGTGGCAAGGCACAGATCTGGCCAAGGTTAAAAAAAAATTTCTGCTGCACTTAAGGTTCCTAAGAGCACAGTGGTCGACCAGAAGCCTTTCTAGAGCTGGCCGTCCGGCCAAACTGAGCTATCGGGGGAGAAAAGCCTTGGTGAGAGGTAAAGAAGAACCCAAAGATCACTGTGGCTGAGCTCCAGAGATGCAGTCGGGAGATGGGAGAAAGTTGTAGAAAGTCAACCATCACTGCAGCCCTCCACCAGTCGGGGCTTTATGGCAGAGTGGCCCGACAGAAGCCTCTCCTCATTGCAAGACACATGAAAGCCCGCATGGAGTTTGCTAAAAAAAAAAAAAACACATGAAGGACTCCAAGATTCTCTGGTCTGATGAGACCAAGATAGAACTTTTTGGCCTTAATTCCAAGCAGTATGTGTGGAGAAAACCAGGCATTGCTCATCACCTGTCCAATACAGTCCCAACAGTGAAGCATGGGTGTTTTTCAGCTGCAGGGACAGGACGACTAGTTGGAATCGAGGGAAAGATGAATGTGGCCAAGTACAGGGATATCCTGGACAAAAACCTTCTCCAGAGTGCTCTGGGCCGAAGGTTTACCTTCCAACAAGACAATGACCCTAAGCACACAGCCAAAATAAAGAAGGAGTGGCTTCACAACAACTCTGTGACTGTTCTTGAATGGCCCAGTCAGAGCCCTGACTTAAACCCAATTGAGCATCTCTGGAGAGACCTAAAAATGGCTGTCCACCAACGTTTACCATCCAACCTGACAGAAATGAAAAGGATCTGCAAGGAGGAATGGCAGAGGATCCCCAAATCCAGGTGTGAAAAACTTGTTGCATCTTTCCAAAAAAGACTCATGGCTGTATTCGATCAAAAGGGTGCTTCTACTAAATACTGAGCAAAGGGTCTGAATACTTAGGACCATGTGATTTCAGTTTTTCTTTTTTAATAAATCTGCAACAATGTCAACAATTCTGTGTTTTGCTATGTGTACATTAAAGAGGAAGAAAAATGAACTTAAATGATTTTAGCAAATGGCTGCAATATAACAAAGAGTGAAAAATTTAAGGGGGTCTGAATACTTCTGGTACCCACTGTATATCAAAAGCATAAGAATCTTGCCTTACTAGTACCTTTGTAGGGAACTGAATATCTGATTAAAAAAAAGCTGAATTACCTTCCTCTTTCTGTCTTCCTCTGCATGCTTTTCAGCATTCTTAATCATATTCTCAATGTCATCTTTACTGAGACCACCAGAGGATTGAATGACGACTGGAAAAAATATTGAGAAAAGAAATGCAAATTACCTATAAGGTTTACTGAAACAAATCACTAGTTCTGACAAACCCCAAATCTTACTCTGCTGTTCACGCCCAGTGCCTTTGTCTTTAGCAGAAACATGCACAATTCCATTAGCATCAATATCAAAAGTGACTTCAATTTGTGGAACACCACGTGGAGCAGGAGGGATGCCCACCTAAAACAGTAAAAGAATGTGTCCCAAATTAGTTTTTTGTGTTTTTTTAAGTGAACAAAAGGTATAAGGTATATATGTATTCATTTTAAAAGTAACAAAGAGACAAAGTTTAAGTATATAAGTATCAAAAGAGAACAATTTCAGCAGCCTTCACAGCCTTCCAGAGCAACTTACAATCGTCTAATTTATAATACTAAGGGCCTTTTCTCAGAGGCTCAACACTATCACTAGAGATTTGAAGATGTAACCATATAAATATATCAAAGAACAAAAAATTTAATTCTATTTTAATAAACAAAATGTATACGTTATGACTTACCAACGTGAACTGTCCTAGGATCTTATTATCCACTGCCATTTCACGCTCACCTTGGCAAACTTTAATTTCTACTTGTGTTTGCCCATCAGCAGCAGTAGAAAACACCTGATTAGATTAGAAAGATCTGATATAACTGAAATGAATTATTAAAGCCTCCTATGTATTTTAACACCAATTTTGATAAAATCTTCAAAAATAATAATCAAATTACAGTGGAACCCGGTTATGTCGCCGGCCTAGGGGACGCCAAAAAGCGTTGAGATAACCGATGATCGAGACAAACGAAAACCAATATGGCGGCAATATATTAACGTGCTTGAAATTTATTTATGTACATGATGTGCGTTATGAGAATGTGCATGCACGTGTTTTGGAGGTTTTTTTTACACAACAGCGTTGCCGCGATTTGATTGGTCATGCGGATTGAGATAACCTGTAATGCGGATAAGGAGGCGGAAGCCGAAGTAAACGCAAACAAAGGGTTTTAAGAATACTCAGGAGATAATCCACCAATACTTGTAGCGAAGCAGTAAAATCCAGTGGTGCGCTCCGGGAGCGCGGTCCATGAAGTTCTGTGAAAGCAGAGACAGTTCGTGTATAGAATCCACGGATCCGCGTAGCGCCGCGCTGAGCAGCAACGGATAAACGTGGTGCAGCGTGAACATGGAAAACAGCAGGATCGGGGTTATCTGGGGTGGGGTTAAGAGAATGCGGAGTCTGAGAAGAAGGGTGCGTAGCAGGATACGTATACGCGATTACACAGACCACACAGCGTATACGCGATTACACAGCTGTCATTGTGAGCCACATACGATCATGCACAAACAATAACGGACCGCGAGTGTGTGGAGGTGAGGGGCTTAAATAGGAGATGAGTGAGTAAATGAGAGTCAGGTGTGTGTGATCAGCATGACTACGACGAGCTCCGTGCGTGGAAAAGAAGCAGGGTGCGACGTAACCGATTAGAAATGCTAAGACAAAGCGAGAATTTGGCGGTTTCACTTCAAAAACATTGACTTAATAGGGTTGGCGAGTTAACCGAGGTCGAGATAAGTGGGTTCGACTGTATTTAGATGATTTAGGACAAACCACATGTGCCACAGGCTAAAAGACCTTAAAGATTTTTGTGTAAATTATTGAATTATTAAGAAATTAGCTTTTGTCATTTAGTCTAAAAGAAATTACCTGGCTTTTTTTGGTGGGAATGGTTGTATTACGGTTGATAAGTTTGGTGAACACACCACCCAGAGTTTCAATTCCCAAAGAGAGAGGAGTGACATCCAACAAGAGCACATCTGTCACATCTCCAGCCAACACACCCCCCTGGATGGCTGCCCCAACAGCCACAGCTTCATCTGGGTTAACAGATTTACTTGGAGCCCTACCAAATAGATCCTGTACTGTTTGCTGAACCTAAAAGTGGAAAGGTATTACTTAATAATTAATTAAGCAGTAAAATAAGGATGCAGCAATACTAATTTGGCCTGAAATTCAGCTTGCATGAATAATTTTCTCTACACAATCTTGCAAATATGCTATGTCTATGAAAAATATAATTACGTTTTCAGTCTAACATTTATGTACATTTATGCATAGTGTCTAGGGCTGCAACAACCAATCGATAAAATCAATAATTAAATTTGTTGTTAAAGAATGCTGTTATCGATTAGTTGGGCTGCTCAAGCTACGGGTTAGCGTGAAGGCAAAATAACAGTATAACAATAGTTTAATGAAGTGCTATTGTGTCAACTGTTTGCTAATTTCGGGACAGACGCATTAGATCTGTGACGCAAGCATCAGGTGGCACAATCACCTCGCTTGCTACATAGTGAGGGATTCAATTAAAATGGTGTAAACAAGCACTAAATATAAAAGCAGCAAATAATAATTATACATTTATTATATTTGTCACCTTTTTAGCAAATGCTTATGCATTTTTTTTTTTACACCAATGCATATTTTTTTCATTTCTTTTCGTTTCCGTTTTCATTCTCTTTTTATAGCATAGAACAGTTTTGTTTCCTTTTTTGTGAACTGCTGACAATATTTCTCCTAAATTTAAAATATAACTATTGTTAGAGTGTATATTTAAATGACAACCAATCAAAATAACCCAAGAACATGCAGTATTTGCAAAGCTTTATAACTCTATAAAGCTAAATGCAAATAATATTTAAACAAATTGCGTTAATGCTTTGGCTAAATAAAATTAAGAAATCAGTATTTGGTAGAATAACCCTGATTTGCAATTACAGCTTTTATGCTTTTTGGCATGCTAACTGGTGTAGAGCATGCCAAAACTTGTTTTAGCTCAATCTTCAGACTATCACTGCTCTAGCTGTATGGCATGGCGCATTATCCTGTTTGAAAATCTATTCCTCTGATTTGGGAAACATTGTCTTAGCAGAATGGAAGCAAATGTTCCTCTAGAACATCCCTGTATGTGGCTTGATTCACGAGTCCTTCACAAAGACAAATCTGTCCAATTCCAGACTGATGCACTAACAGATCATCACTGACCCTCCTTCATATTTTACAGTTGGTGCAAGACACTGTGGGTTGTATGCGTCTCCAGGTCTCCGCTGAAAATTGGACTCATCAGAAAAGATGACCTTGCTTAGGAGTGCTTAGGAGTCAAACTCCTGTGGTCTTTTGCAAACTTAAGCCTGGCTCTTCTTTGCTTTTCACTGATGAAGGGCTTTTTTTCCTGGCTTTGTATGACTTCAGCCATGCGTGTAGAAGCCTGTTTCAAACTGTTCTTGCCATGCACTTAACAACAGTGACAAACTAAACTGGGGTAAAGTCACTTGAGGTTAGGCTACGGTTCTTGATTGACATTCAAATAAGTTTCTCGCTTGTTACTGATCCGTTTTCAGCTCTCCCAGGTTCTAGCTTTGTTGTTCCCAGTGTCTGTTGCTTGATCTTGTTTTTGTGGACTGCCATCTTTAAAAATGTTAAGGAAAGACGCAATTTGATGCTCACTGAATCCTTGTGCCAGTGAAGCTAGCCCCCCAAAACCTTTCTACTTTTTACTGGCATGTTCAATGGTTATTTTTACATTTCCAATTACCTTTGAAAGACTTCTAGCACTTTTTTTTTTTTAACATCCAATTGGTCACACTGCAGAGGAGAGTGTTGATTACAGCAATGCTTTTTGTTTTATACTTTTCCCCATTAAATAGGGTGATCACCAAATCAGTAGCTCATTAAGCAGAATAAGGTGTGCTTGTGTAAAAATTAAACAAAGAAGGCATGGAATGCTTGTCATACTCCAAAAGATGCTGATTTAGGAGTAACTTGCAGTGGTCATTTTATTCCAGAGCTGTTTGTTTCAAATTGCTAATTAAATTAAAACGGTCACATTCTAATTATTGCTTAGATGGTTAGACAATTTTCTAAATTAACTATACCAATGTGAGCAAAGTACACTTATAGAGAAGTGAATAGTACCACCTTTCTAAATTCCATGGTTCATTTTACACCCTGTACTCAGAAAAACTTTTGAACAGTTTGGGACATATTTACCTTTGGCATACGAGTCATGCCCCCAACCAGCAAAACTTCTCCGATATCACTCTTAGAAACATCAGCATCTTGCATGGCCTTCTGACATGGGGCCACAGTCCTTCTAATTAGATCTCCTACAATACCCTCAAACTGGGCACGGGTAAGTTTCATGTTCAAGTGTTTAGGACCAGAGCTGTCCATTGTTAAGTAAGGTAGGTTGATGTCAGTCTGTATGGCAAAAAAAAGAGAGAGAGAGAATTTAATATATTTAACAACAATAAAGAATGCAATTTATTTTTCTTATTTTCTCTCTAATTATGATAGAAGAAATGAGGGCTAATATAGAATGTAATAAAGCATTACTCTTTTACAATAGATATTTTTAGTAGCACTACATATACCAGCACTCTTATCTGCAATACAATGGCATCACAATCTAACTTTGTACACAAATTTTGTAAACATTTTAAACAACTTAAATGAAAGTGATATGATCTGCAACAGAATTAAAGAATATTGTTTACAGAACCAGAGTTGATAAGCATTGGGTTTCATTTTGCATGTTTAATAAAATTAAAAAATATTGTTTAATTAAATTATAAAGTAATTTTACATTAATACAGTAATTTAAAAACCATCAGTCCACTTGGTATCCATTTAGATGATATTGGATTTTGGAAATGGTCAAAAAAGGAGAATGATCACAGCAAAATGAATTGACGTACTAAGTGCTAATAAGTCCATATAACTCTTAAACAGCTTTTCTCTTCAACAAACCTTGCAAAACACAAATGTTTTACATTAAGTAGAGTTGAACAATTGAAATCAAACTATTCTGTTAAAAAGAAAAAAATATAAACAGGAACCAACCTGCAGAGAAGAAGAAAGTTCACATTTGGCCTTCTCAGCTGCCTCTCGCAATCTTTGCAATGCCATGTTGTCTTTTGTTAGATCAACACCTGACTAAAGTTTAAATAAAAATTTAAAAAAAATTTTAAAAAAAAAAGGAAAAAAGAAACAAAAAAAAAAGAACAGTGATTGATGCTGGATTGGCAATTATATGCTAAATAAAATACATTACATAGCACTGTATTAAAACATCTGACATTACAAAATGGCTGTCATTGTGAAATGTGTACAATCAAAACTTGATGGCAATGGAGATTCTATGCCTCGCAAAACTTTTACTGAACTGGGAAGCTTGTATAATGTGACCCCCTACTCTTACCTGTTCACTCAAGTTTGTTGACTGAAATGGCTGGCCTCTTTATGTCTCGGGGCACCCTCATGTCTTAATTAAATTCTGGCTTTCTATTTAATCAATGCAGTCATAGAATGTATTATTGAAGTCTCTGTATTCACTATGCACACAATGTGCATTTGCCCTTAATCATTGTGTCAACTAGCCAACCCCATCACCCATTTTTCTTTTTCTCTGCATCAAGTTAGGAAAAAAGCAAGAGAAACACAGGTGTGTGTGTGTGTGTGTGTGTGTGTGTGTAAGAGAGAGTGAAAGCATGAGATTAAACTTTCTTTCGGCTTCTCCCGTTAGGGGTCGCCACAGCGGATCCTCCGCACGTTTGATTTGGCACATGTTTTTACGCTGGATGCCCTTCCTAACGCAACCCTCCCCAATTTATCCGGGCTTGGGACCGGCACTGAGAGTGGCTGGGGATGGTTCCCTGACCGGGAATCGAACCCGGGGCGCAGCGGTGGGAGCGCTTCATCTTAGACCACTAGACCACCAGGGGACTAGTGAAAGCATGAGATTAAAAGAAAATAAATCTATTTTCAGGCGGTAACTTGCCGCCGCCCCCCTGTTCTTCCTTTCCCGAACTCAAAGTGTAAATAGCCTTCAGGCTATTCTACCATTAATTCTTCATGATGACAGTACAATAGCACCCCTCTGAAACCCCTACTAAGATATTATTGATCGTTGGCAAACATGTTTTAAAAGCAATTAGTTCAAAAGCCACTTAAAAATAAATGCATAAAGGTAACCTATCAAGAATGTGAGCTATCCCATATCCTTTTTGATAAACACTAGCCTTTGTTGCTAGCTTTCTCATTTTACTTATATTTAGTTATATGTATGCTTTCTAGGTTTAATTCAAATGCAATTAAGTACATATGAGTTACAGTTTCTTGACATAACTAAGCTATACCACATTAGAATTGATTGACATGTTATGTACAAATATGGAAATGTTTTGACTATTATTAAAGCTCATTCTCTAGTAGTGACCTCAATTAGCAAAAATATATCAACGTGCATTTGTATATTATGCAAATAATAAACAAATATAATCTCAGCCACAAACAAATGGGCTTGGGCTACTGTAGTTTGGCTTTAACTAAGGAATTGTATAGTATTGTATATACAGTATACCAAGTATTGTAGCATTCAGGTGAAAAGGCATTCCCATTAAAGAGGCCATTTATAAGCCAAGTTAAGCAACATTTTTGCCCTTTTTCAAAACATGATGAATAAGGTTTTATTATTTTTATTTTGAATACTCTACCATTGTTCAGCCAAAATTGTATATGTGCAAAAAATATACATACAAACCTCTCTTTTAAACTCTTTCACTATATGCCTTAGCAGATACTGATCAAAATCTTCACCACCTAAGAATGTGTCCCCATTGGTAGATTTCACTTCAAAAACTCCTTTTTGAATCTCTAAAATTGAAATATCAAATGTGCCTCCTCCAAGATCATACACTGCAATTCTGTAAGGTAACAAACAGAATTGAATTAAAAATATGCAAATGCCAACAATGGTAAGTGATTGTTGGACAAGTTTCACACACATACACTTTGTCCTGAGTCTTTTCAAGTCCATATGCCAAAGCAGCTGCTGTAGGCTCATTGATGACTCTCAGCACATTTAGACCTGCAATCTGGCCAGCATCTTTGGTTGCCTGTAATCAATGCAGCATATTGGTTAATATACAGTACTGTTTAAGGCAAAAGTTTAAGGCAAGTGTGAAAAAAAGGCTGTAAAGCAAAAATGTTTTAAACAAATAGGTGTTTTAGACTATTTATTTATGCGTTTACAAAAAAAATTCAATGAACAAAAAATAAATCCAAATTAATCACTCTGTGGTATGTCCATCTTTTGCCTGAAAAACAGAATCAATTGTTCTATGTACACTTACACACAGTTTTTGAAGGAAATTGGCAGGTAGGTTGTTCCAAACATCTTTGAGTACCAATCACAGATTATCTATGAATGTAATTCCTGTCTCTACATGCAATCCCAGATAGACTTGATTCTGGGGACAGATCGTGGGGACAAACTATCACTTCCAGTACTCCTTGTTGATTCTTCTGCACTCAAAATCTCTTAATGATATTGGCTGTATGTTGTATAATCAGATTTCAGCATTGAGAACACTATTACGCCTGACCAACTCTTCAAATCCAATTTGCAAAAATGCAGCCTCAATCTTGCAAGGAAGTTCGGAGATATATGGCTTTTAGGCTGTAATTCTCCCATGACCTGGGTCCCACTGGTTTCTGCAAGGTGTTTGCTGATGGCACTATGCATCTTATGTATTTTTTATCTAATGCATTACGTTTCCTTGGCCAACCACGGCATCTACGGTCCTCAACATTGCCTTTTACTATGTGATTCTTCAAAATAGCTTGAACAGCACATCTTGAAAGGCCAGTCTGCTTTGAAATCTTTGCCTGGCAGACTTTGCTGATAAAGAATAACTACGCTGTGTCTTGTTGCTGTGCTCAGTCCTGCCATGGTGTATGACCGATGACATGAAATTTTCTTCCACCTCCTCACCTTAAGAGCAGAGTTTGGCTGATCCTCATGCTGTTTTAAGTGTGATCATTAGCACCTGCTAAGCAGCAGACTGGTGGTTTGCACCTTTAGCATGGCTATGTAGCCCTGCCTCTGTCATGTTCAAAATGTCAAACGTGTACATTTTGCATGACCAGGGTCTTGATCTCCCTCAATTCAACCCTATTCATCTTGAAGCCAAACATTATTAAATTTCCATTTTACTGGCATTGCACATGTCCACTACATAAGTATAAGCTGCAGCTGAGCGTTGTCATTACCCCTTGCAGAGAACTTTATGTGAGGTGAAAGAAATTTAAATTATGTTTCTAAAACATTTCAGGCCTGGAAATTGCTATTTTACATGGCTTTTTGAGGTTTTTCATAGCCATACGAACCCTGTAAAATACCCCCTTAACTTCCTTCTACTTAATTCTACATGCCTTTGGTTACTTGCCATATCTTTGATAAGCCCAATCTTTTGCAGCAGAAAGAGACCTTAGAGCAAATGATATTTTCATTTGCAGCCCATGCTGATATTACTAGGATAGCCTTGTGTCATCTCTAAAATACTGCTCACTAGAGATGTAATGATGCACATATTTGTACCAAACTGTTTCGATACAGGGCTTTCGGTGCACATATGTACCAAATGCAAACCTTTTTAAGTGTGGAACATAGTAACAATTTAGTTCCCTCGTGAACATAATAAATGGAGGACCGCAAGTTTGCTTTTTCTCTGCCTCGCACTTTGAGCCCAGTTAATTAGAAAACGACAAGCAATTTAACGCTTTGCATTTCTTCCCCAAAACTGTACCAATGGACCATGACTTAAAAACTGAGGTATGTACCGAACCGTGAATTTTGTCTACTGTTAACCACCTACTTCTAACATAAGAAATGTGATGTTACTTTATAATGCAAAAAGATTTATGCTTTCTTGTTAATTCTATGACAGACTCTAACTGACTGGATGTAGTAGTAAGTAAGTACATTACTGATTTATTCTGAACTGCCTGGAGCTGGTTAAAGGGTTTAATTCCCCAGTATGTGAGCATGATATGATCCATCATGAATACTTTGATCAAGAGGTGCAGGCTATTTGCTGGTACAGCAAATACATTTTAAATTAAAGGAAATAAACCATGAGTACATAAGTCTGCATACCCATCCCAACTAATACTTTGCCTTAATTATGTCCCAACTTAATTCAAATGCATAGGGGGAAAAACAGATCCAATGAGAATGTGTGTATGCACGGCACGGATTGCATTCATGTGTCAGCCCTAGAAAACCATGTAGCATGGTTTCCAGAAATGGATGAGTGGTACTGAGGAGAAAGCATGACAAGGATGTACAAGAATCTCTTCATTCAACGTTATTCAATCCAGTGCAACAACTAATTGAATTACCAAAGCTAGACAACTGGCTAAAAACATTCATGCAAATAAAGTTTATTGTTGTACAAACAAATGCATAAGGGAAACGATTGCCTACTCAGGTTTAATTTTGAGTTAAACTTTTAAAATAGTAGGCATCTTCATTGTTTGTCAGCACTACAATTAATGTGTTCTGCGTTAAGAAGCCAATTAACAAGACACCTCAACAATCAATTAAGGATGTTCCTGTTAGCTGTGATGGTTCTTTTAGGCCACTGTTCCAAACCCAGGAAATATTTTACATATTATTAAATTTTAAGAGACACTCTGTAATAAGTTTCCTATAATTAGATGGAACAAATCGACTATTTAAACATATCTGTAATTCCTTGACAATAAATGCTATATTTTTGCTAAACCCCATGCGATACAATGAAATGTACAGTTTTCTATTTGTGGTGTTGTACAGATGCAAAAGCATGACCAGTATGACTGTCCAAACTTTTATGAATCAGACTATATATAATTGCTAGGAAATAGTTCAGACTGTTAAATACTGATTCTGCAAGTTCTTATAACCTTGAACCTAGTTGCAGGACGCACTACAAAACCTTCAAAAAAAGAGACTTGTGTGCAGCCTTTACCTGTCTCTGAGAATCATTAAAATAAGCTGGTACAGTGACGACAGCATTTTTCACCATATGGCCCAAATAATTCTCTGGAAAAAAAAGCAGTAATTAACACAAATAAACGCATGCTATTAATTTTTTTTTTAATTATAATAATATATACTTTTTTTTTGTTGGAAATAGTCTTAATATTTTAAAAGGGGCTCTTACCCGAAGTCTCTTTCATCTTTATCAGAATAAAGGCCCCAACCTGGCTAGGGGAGTAAAGCCTTCCATGAGCCTCTATCCAGGCATCTCCATTTGATGCACGTACTATCTTATATGGGACATTCTTTCTGTAAACAAAGAACCATATGAAATGTCCGATGTGTAATACACCCTCCTTACTAACGGAAGTAAAAATAACAGTCAAATGTTTACTTTTGCATTGGCACTTGAATTGCAATTACATCACCAAGGAAAACAAACGTTAACAAGCTGCTTACTCAGTGTGTTGACTGCAGGATGTTTATAGTTTTGCTTGTGGGGTGTATATTATTTGCTTGTGAGGTGTATAGCTTACTGACAGGAGAAGGGATGGGTACAGAGAACCATTATTCTTTTTTGACCGGTACTCTACTACTGATGAGATTAAGGAAAAAGGTACCGTTCTCGATACTTGCATTGTTTTATCTCTGTATACTTCGATGTAAATGGTAAATTAGGTTGTTACTGCTGGTCATTTTCCATCCCTGAATGATAAATCACGTGACCGATGTTTGTTCATGGTACATGTGATATTCATGCGCATGTGTGGAGTGTGCTTGTGTGCAGACAATCAGTCATGGTGGCAAGGTTGACAAAACTAAGAGACACCAATATATGTAGAAGTGTAACAGTGAACAAAGGAGTCAACACTATTAATATAATGTAACAAACAAAACAGGCTTTTACTGAAAGCAATGCGTTGTATTTACCATGTCTCTGTCATCTCCCAGCTCTAACTGAAACTGCCCTGCCTCAGCCTCAAGCGAAGGTAACCTTCATTATAAAATAAGTCTTTAGACTGTACCAAAAATCCTCCAGGACACCACATCAGTTTTAAAATGTCAATAGAAATATGAATAATACCACAGGAAGCCTCGAAAGGGTTTCGCTGTCAGTGAGTGTCAGTGTCATAAGGCTATCACACAATTTATAAATTGGAATTATTGCCCATCACTATGGTAGTCAAGCTCGTTCAGATATTAGTTGTGCTTCTATGCACATGCTGTTTAAATTTGTTGTGCTGTGGTATGCTGAGGAAATCTCTCTCTCTCTCTCTCTCTCTCTCTCTCTCTGTCTCGCTTTTCATAAAAAAAAAAAAAAAGAAAGTGTGCATTTTTTCTGTTTGTTTAGAGGCATTTGTAAACTGAAACTAAAACTAAAAAGTTCAGCACTGATAACTTGAAATTTTCACATCATGTCCTTTGCACCAAATTGTAAACAATAGTATCGATACCGGTACTGACAAAATGTAAATTATACACATCTCTAGACAGGATATTGCTCCATTAAAAAGTGTGCATCCACACACTAGAGATGCCTATCAAAAATGAGAGCAGCATCAAGTCTCAATGCTTCGTTTAGTTCATTTTACTACACAAGGAGCATTGTGTTTCCCCATGCTTTGGACCATTATTACACCACACAATAAACTTGGAAGCGCTCTGGGCAGGTAAACACAGAAGACATAGCGGAATTGGAAAACTGGAGGAACAGGGAGAAAACGGAGAGGTGCAAGAAGATTCTTATGGATGCCCATTTCTGCCACATAAAAAAAAAAAAAGTTTGCCTAATTTTTCCTTACAATTCAGACTTGAATTCTAGCAATTCAGTTTTTTCCCCTCTGAATTTCTCGAAGTCAGAATGTCAAAAAAATTTACAGTTGCGAGCAAAAATGGAATTGCAAGAAAATAAGCCAGAATTAGGCAATTTTTTATGTGGTGGAAATGGCCACCATAGATTCAGGCCAAAGAAAACGACAAAGTTTGGGATAATTTCAAACTACAACAAAGAAAACACCATAGAGTGCATTTACTTTTTATAGAGTTAAGTGAACTCTAAAATGCACTAAATGGGTTTAGTTTTCACAGATACACTTGTATGCAATTTCAGCAATAAAAAGGAAACAAATTTACAAAAAGAAAAAAGGATACTTCTTATCCGATTACTTAATCAATGGAATAATCGGTAGAATAGATGATTACTAAAATAATCTATAGCCCTAATTAGAAACCTCACAAAGGGGAGAGCGAGTGATAAATAGCATCATAATTGCAAAGTTGAAAGTAAATGTTCAGGCTTTATAGCTGGTCATTATAGCAACATATCATAAGTCAGGGTGCAAGAGATGGCAGATAATCTTATTTCCCAGATTTGAGCAATCATACAATTTGCAAAAATAGTTATTCATGTGGGAGATAAAGACATGCCTTAATGAGTCGGAGTTTACCAAGCGAAACATAGTAAAAGTTCATCCTAATGCCATATGTCAGCATCTCACAGCTGTTTATGGTCAGAATACTGCAGGATGTCCAGATGTTCTGAAAACAATGGGGTTTGAATAAAAATGTAAGCAGTTTTTAAGACACTGCCCACTTTGTTTAGGAAAGGTGTTGAAATAATTTCTTGCAGCATAGCTAATTGTTTTAGAACAGCCTGAGTTAATCAGTAACACTAGAGCCTAGGCCAGAGAACATGCATGCAAGGCAAAAACAAGCTGCCTCTAGCTGCTACTGTAACGCTAGTACCACCATAGTGAAATCTGGTGACTAGGCAGTCTATGAGAGATGTTCAACTTTGGTCAAATCTTTGAGCTAATTTATTGCTCAGGAGCAACTGGTTCCACAACTCCTACTGACTATATTACACTGTAGAAAATACATTACTCAATTGCTCAGTCTCCATATTATGATTATGATTTATAAATGACATTCTTGGTGTCAGCCAAATGTCCTCTCAAGGTTTCTTCCTAATGCCATCTAAGGGAGTTTTTTTTTTTTTTGCCACAGTTAGCCCAGGGATGGGCTTTTGGGGGGAAAAATACAGTTTCAAATCATTGGGGAAATATATGCAGTCACTTGGGGATAAATACACAGTTCACCAATAATTCAATTCTAGAAAAAATATTCAACAATTCTCACATTCTGTAAAGCTACTTTGAGTCCACTCTAAAAAGGAATACAGAAATAAACTTTTAATGTTTAAATGAAACCTTCATGTTCATCAAAATGCTCAGCATTTTTGCTATGAACAGCATCCTGATAGCACCACCTAGACCCAAAGCCTTAAAAAAAAAAATAAATAAAAAAAAAAAAAAAAAAAAGTTTGAGAGACATCAGCTTGCGTTATAAAAGGTTTGCAAAACACCAGCACAGCTCAATGCTGGACAAAATTTTTAGATTCAGCTGTGAAATGAAAACTTCAGCAGCAAGTGTGAAAGGTCAAGTGACAGCAAGAATGCAATTACTAAGATGGCAAAATAAGAAAGGGGCTTGCTTGGGCCATAAAGCCCCAAATTTTCTTTTTGTCTTTCTCATACTACACCCAAAGACAAAAACTAAAGCGTGTAGACAGTCTTTCACAATTGATGAAGCGCTGCCCAGATTCTGCCTCTCTAAGAAATACTATTTATACCCAATTTGCTTACCGACTTTGTGTCAATTAACCTAATAGTTCCAAAATGTTTCTCCAACTGTTTAATTTTAATAACAGTTTTTCGAGAATTTTGCTGCCCTGTCCCAGCTTTTTTGAAGTGTGTTGCAGCCATCAAATTTATGTTATTTTTACATGAAAGTTATTTTTTTCCCCTTCAAATGGACCATTTCCTCAGGTTAAACATAGTAGTGAATAAAATATGGGTTCGCATTTGCACTTTTTTTGGATTTGGGGTTATAAATAAAAACAAAATGGAAACATTTGCAAATATATTATATATTATATATTATATATTTATATTATATTATTTCAGAATTGTTCAATTGTTTATAAATTGTTCTCTAATTTTGATCGCCTGTGTGTATCAAAATTAGAGAACAATTTATAAACAATTGAACAATTCTGAAATAATGTCATCTTCACTGCTCAACAGTTGAAGGAGTTTTTGTCCTGTCTATACCATGCTACCAGAACACCTTTTTCCACAAAATAACTAAGGCATTTAAAAATTTTGCAGAAAACACACTGAATAAAATTAGAGAACACTTTCAGATACCTCCAAGTTATTGGTGTTAATCTGGTACCTGGTGCTAATTTCCTTGATTATCTGTCAACCCATATTTAACTGACAGCCTAACTTCCAGGTTCACTGACTCTGCAAGATGGTGAGCTCCACACTGCAGCTGGAATTGCTCACCAGTTCAGCGCTGAACAGGGTAAGGATCTGTCTCTTCATACAGTGTCTCGACGTTTAAGAGCATTTGGACTGAAAGCCCACTCTGCAGTGACCAAACCTCTCATTAGCAGAAAGAATCAAAAGGCTAGACTAAGCATGTTGTGTGGACTGAGTCCAAAGTTCACTTCAGTGATGAAAGCAAGTTTAATTTATTTGGGTCCGATAGGAAACATTATGTTCGGCGACAAACTGGAGAAAGATTGAACCCAAAGTGTGTAAAGAAGTCAGTGAAAAGTGGAGGAGGAAGTGTCATGGTTTGGGGCATGTTTTCTGCAGCAGGAGTTGGGCCTCTTATACAGCTACATGGCAGAGTGAATGCAAATGTTTATCAGAACCTTATTCAACAACATATGGTTTCTTCCCTGCGTTCATCACCCAATCTGCCCGCAGTGTTCATGCAGGACAACGCTCCATGTCACACAGCAAAACGGGTAAAGCAGTTCCTTAAAACTGAAAACATTGAAATAATGACATGGCCTGCCCAGAATCCTGATCTTAACCCAATAGAGAACCTCTGGAAAATCCTTGGCAACAAAGTTATGGCCAAGAAACCCACTACAGTGGAGGAGACTGGAAGAAGAGTGAACCAAAATCACACCAGAGCAGTGTGAGAGACTAGTGCTGTCCTGTGGCCGCAGATGTGCTGAAGTCATACAGAGCAGAGGCCTGTACACTTCCTAGTAATTGCTGACTGTTGTAACCTTCAGAAAATTTTGTTGTAATCTTTTTTCCATGCTACAGTCATTGTTGTTCTCTCATTTTGATCAGAAATGCCTTAGTTAATTTGTGGAAAAGGTGTTCTGGTAGCATGGTATAGACAGGACAAAAACTCCTTCAACTGTTGAGCAGTGAAGATGACATTATTTCAGAATTGTTCAATTGTTTATAAATTGTTCTCTAATTTTGATCGCCAGTGTATATATAGGTACACACATACACACCATAATTTCCGGACTATTAAGCGCACCCATATAAGCCGCACCCACTGAATTTGACAAATATTTTTTATTTTAAACATAAATAAGCCGCACCTGTCTATAAGCCGTCTACATTGAAACTAATGAACTTTACACAGGCTTTAATGAAAGACAGTGTCTGTTACACGGTGTAACGGGTGAAATATGTTGTGGCTCCTTTAAGAGCAGAGCGGCATTTTGGGAATAGCCTGCCGCCGCATTTTTCCAGTATTACTGAGTGTGTGCAAGACCGAGGAATAGGTCCTTATTATTTTCTGATGCTCATTTCTAAGTTTCTTTGACTAACCTGTAATGCTGTTGCCAACAAAAATAAAGCATGAGTTTTGGAAACCTGTCTGCGCTTATATGATTTCTGTTGCAACTGGAGTTAGCGAGCTATCCCATGACCCTGATACAACGCGTTACAATGGCTTGTATCTAAACAGTAGTCTACCAAGAAAGTCATTGTTCACGGTCTTCCCCCTTACTTTCACAACTATTTCGTCGTGCTTTTAAAAAAAAAAAATCTCTCTTTTTCTGATGCCGTGCAGCTCAGAACACAGGTGAGGTGCGTTTTTTCGTTTCCGTTCGGAAATTCCATTGGTCTAATGTTATGGGGTTAAGTTTTTTGGCATGAAGTTTGTGAAACTGGGAAAACCCAGGAAAAATCCATAAATAAGCCGGTCCGTTGTTTGTTTTATTTATATATATATATATATATATATATATATATATATATATATATATATATATATATATATATATATATATATATCTCAAATTGACTATATAAAACCCTAAATAAGGGTATTTATATAAAATATAATTAATTATAAAAAGAAGTAAACTTAATACAGTACTGTATACATAAAATAGCATTTTTGCACAATTTAAAGTTTATAGAGGCTGATTGAGTTCTCCTTCAAACAAATTCTCTTTCTGTAAAAAACAAAAATCTAACAAAAAAAAGCATTTGAGAACGCAAGGTAAAGCAATTTGTGTAAATCACATTGCATTGTATTTTGCAGATGGCAAGTTGACAACAATGCTTAAAATATATATATTAATTATATTACCGTATTTTCCAGACTATATGCCGCTACTTTTTTCCCACGCTTTGAATCCCCACGGCTTAAACAACAAAGCGGCTTATTTATGGATTTTTCCTGGGTTTTTCCCGGTTTCACAAGCTTCAAGCCAAAAAACTGAGCCCCAAAACATTAGACCAATGAAATTGCAGGACGGGTTAAAGTGAACTAATGAAACTCTTTATATTAAATCGAGTGCGCTCCCACTGAATCGGGCCGCACCACCTCATAAATATGGATGAGGTTCCTCTGACGTTTGACCTGCCTCTCACTCGGACTGTCAACAGGAAATGCGAATCATTCGTCACGCTGAAAACAACTGGGCATGGAGGGGGAAAAAAAAAAAATAAAATTAATTATATATATATATATATATATATATATATATATATATATATATATATATATATATATAAAATCGCACTTCACCCGTGTTCTGAGCTGCATGGCATCGGGAGAGAAAATTCCACCAAAGGAAGAAGACAGTGGACAATGACATCCTTGGTAGGCTACTGTTTAGATACAAGCCGTGTAACAGGCACTGTCTTTCGTTAAAACCTGTGTAAAGTTCATTAGTTTCAGTGTAGACTTAGAAATTAGAAATCCACTTAGAAATCATGGAATTCTGAAATTGTCATCGTAGGTGCATGTCCACTGTGAGAGATAATCTAAAAAAAAAAAAAAAAAAAATCCAGAAATCACAATGTATGATTTTTTTAATATTTATTTGTATGATACAGCTGCAAATAAGTATTTGAACACCTGAGAAAGTCAATGTTAATATTTGATACAGTAGCCTTTGTTTGCAATTACAGAGGTCAAACGTTTCCTGTAGTTTTTCACCAGGTTTGCACACACTGCAGGTGGGATTTTGGCACACTCCTCCACACAGATCTTCTCTAGATCAGTCAGGTTTGTGGCCTGTCGCTGAGAAACACAGAGTTTAAGCTCCCTCCAAAGATTCTCTATTGGGTTTAGGTCTGGAGACTGGCTAGGCCATGCCAGAACCTTGATATGCTTCTTACAGAGCCACTCCTTGGTTATCCTGGCTGTGTGCTTCGGGTCAATGTCATGTTGGAAGATCCAGCCTCAACCCATCTTCAATGCTCTAACTGAGGAAAGGAGGATGTTCCCCAAAATCTCGCAATACATGGCCCCGGTTATCCTCTCCTTAATACAGTGCAGTTGCCCTGTCCCATGTGCAGAAAAACACCCCCAAAGCATGATGCTACCACCCCCATGCTTCACAGTAGGGATGGTGTTCTTGGGATGGTACTCATCATTCTTCTTCCTCCAAACACGTTTAGTGGAATTATGACCCAAAAGTTCTATTTTGGTCTCATCTGACCACAAGACTTTCTCCCATGGCTCCTCTGGATCATCCAAATAGTCATTGGCAAACTTAAGACGTGCCTGGACATGTGCTGGTTTAAGCAGGAGAACCTTCTGTGCCATGCATGATTTCAAACCATGTCGTCTTAGTGTATTACCAACAGTAACCTTGGAAACGGTGGTCCCAGCTCTTTTCAGGTCATTGACCAGCTGCTCCTGTGTAGTTCTGGGCTGATTTCTCACCTTCCTTAGGATCATTGAGACCCCACGAGGTGAGATCTTGCATGGAGCCCCAGTCCAAGGGAGATTGACAGTCATGTTTAGCTTCTTTCATTTTCTAATGATTGCTCCAACAGTGGACCTTTTTTTCACCAAGTTGCTTGGCAATTTCCCCGTAGCCCTTTCCAGCCTTGTGGAGGTGTACAATTTTGTCTCTAGTGTCTTTGGACAGCTCTTTGGTCTTGGCCATGTTATTAGTTGGATTCTTTTACTGATAGTATGGGGTGACAGGTGTCTTTATGCAGCTAACGAGCTCAAACAGGTGCATCTAATTTAGGATAATAAATGTAGTGGAGGTGGACATTTTTAAGGCAGACTAATAGGTCTTTGAGGGTCAGAATTCTAGCTGATAGACAGGTGTTCAAATACTTATTTGCAGCTGTATCATACAATAGTTTAAAAAAAATCATACATATATATACACATACACACATATATATATATATATATATATATATATATATATACACACATACATACATAAATATACACATACATACACACACACATATATATATATATATACATACACACATACATACATAAATATACACATACATACACACACACATATACATATACATATATATATATATATATATATATATATATATATATATATATATATATATATAAATATTCAACATTTCATTCTGTTTATATTTTAATTTTATATTTTTCCTAATTTTCTTTTGCAATTGGGTGTGCTATTTCATTTTAAAATGCATAATTTAATTTATTGCTGTGAAATTAGGTGGCAGCATTATGCTAAAATACTTCTATTGCTTCATTATATCAAGAATTATTTTTAATATATTTGTCTAGAGCCGCTATGTGACAATTTCCCTCGTTTAAAACACTATAAAAATTAAATTGAGTTTGATTCAACTGATTTAACTTTTCATGACACAATGAATCAGAGGAATCTAATTTCACAAATATTCCACTGCTTAGTTAGTTATAAATCTGTCATTATGTGACTTGAGTGGCAATGTAGCAGAGGCGGTCATCTATCATTACACCAGAAAGGAAAAAAAATAAGCATATCAAGTTTTTTTTTATAGTTTAAAAAAAAAAAAAAAAACCTCTTACAAATCTTTCTGCACTTCAGGGTCATCAAAGCGTCTCCCAATCAGGCGCTTGGTAGCGTAGAATGTGTTGTTTGGATTTGTGACAGCTTGCCGTTTGGCAGGCATACCCACCAGTCTCTCCCCATCAGCTGTAAAAGCTACAACGGATGGAGTTGTCCTTGCACCTTCTGCATTTTCAAGCACCTGTTAGCAAATAAAAAAATTGTTCTGTGTTAAGCACCAATGATCAGCTTTATTTGCATTTAAAAAATTACTTGCATCTCTCATATCATCTATTTTATATATTATATAAACCAGTCACTCTACCCATAAAACGCTAATAGATCATAAGCTAATCTCATTAAAAATGTCTTTTAGTCATATTTTGCCTTAGCAAATCTCCAACAGTCTTATATATTATAACTTTTAAAAGGCCAAAAGATCCCATCAATGCCGTTAACTATCAATTGTTTAAACAATTAAAAGTCAAGAGGCTTTCATTGTCATTTCTACTATACACAGAGGTACACAGTAAAAGCAAGACAACGTTCCTCCAGAACCCTGGTGCTACACGAAACAACAAAGCTACAACACACAACATAAAGCTAAATAAAGTGCATCAAGTGCAACCTAGTGATGACAAGCATTCAGCCACATCAAATAGTGTTTAACAACCTGTATTTAACCATTAGTTTTTATCGTATGATTTTTGCTCAATTTTAGTACAATATTTTAGTCAGTACTCGAGTACTCAATACTTGAGTTGGTATGGATATAGTTTTACATTTTATCAAAATCAATACTGCTTATCGATACTTTCTCTCTCTCTCTCTCTCTCTCGTTAAACATGGTCATGAGGTTCCAGTTGTTGGTAAAATATATTTTATTACTGCTTAAATCCCCCCCCCAATTCTTATAATTGAAAAATCAACAATCACAGATACAAAAATTTAAACAAATTCTAAATTTTTCCCTTTTAAACAACAAAGAGCAAACAACCCCACCACCCAAAACACAAACAACCCCCCAGACAACTGCTTAAATCTTTAGTACTGCAGTTTACAAATGCCTTAAAGCAAACCAAAAGACAGATAATGCACATTATTTAAATAAAAGGCCATTTAAAATGAGAGAGATTTCCTCAGCATAGCACAACACCATAATTAAACAGCATGTGCAGACGAGCACAACAGAATGTAATACAGAATTCTGCATTTTTAAAACCTTCTAATGCTAATGAACCAGCGGAGAGGATTCACTGCAGTTAAACGACATTTAAATCTTTTAAAAACAACATTTAAAAACTACCTCTTGGTATGTTGTTAAAGTTAAAAGGTACCTTAGAAGAATGAAGTTATGCTTTTTGTATTCCTGTTGTATATAAGTATTTATACACAGTTACAAGAGGAAATCTCAGAGAGCTATATATTATGGCTGCAACAACTAATAGATTAAATCGATAATAATCGATAATTAAAGTCAACCCAGCCACTCTTGGTGCCGGTCCCAAGCCCGGATAAATGGGGAGGGATGCATTAGGAAGGGCATCCAGTGTAAAACGTGACAAATCAAATTTGCGAAACACAAACTAGCATTTTATACCAGATTGTACGAGGCCCACGGTTACCAACAACCGCCACAAGGAACAGGAGAAAATTGGGCTACTGTTGGACAAAGGAGGAGAAGGAAAGACGGAAGACGTCTACAGAGACAGTAGGGAAATGAGAAGTGTAGGACAGTGGAGTTTAGGGTTGATACTTTAAATGTTGGTTCTATGGTTGGTAAAAGGGAGGGAGGTAGCTGCTATGGTGGAGCAGAGAAAAGTACACGTGTGTTCATGAGACCAAGTGGAAAGAGAGTAATGCCAGAAACATTGGAGGTGGGTTTAAAGTGTTCTACCATGGTGTGGATGTAAAGATAAATGGTTTAGGAGTAATTCTGAAGGAAGAGTACAGTAAGAGTGTAGTGGAGGTGAAAAAGTTTCTAGATAGAGTGAAGAACGTGAAGCTGGAAGTTGAAGGGGTGATGATTAAAGTCCACAAGTGGGTAGGAGATGGAGGAGAAAGAAAACATCTGCATCGAGTTAGATGAAGTGGTAGAAGATGTATCTAGGAAAGAAAGATTAGTGATTGGGGCAGACTTTAATGGGCATGTTGGTGAAAGTAACTGAGGTGATGAGGAGGTGATTAGTAGGTATGGCCTAAAGGAGAGAAATGTGGAAGGGAAGATGGTAGTTGATTTTGCAAAAAAATATGGAAATGGCAGTTATGAATACTTATTGTAAGATGGAGAAGTATAAAATGACGTATAAGGAAGGAAGGATTTGTACCGATTGGCCAGGCAGAGGGACTCAACCTGGGTAGGGTGTGCAAGTTAGAGCAATCAAGTGTGCAAATTGAAAGGAGGAAGTGAGAGCAGCGTTTAAGATTATAAAGAGAGAAAAGTCAGTTGGCAAAGATGTCATACCGGTAGAAGCATGGAGATGTTTAGGAGACATGGCAGTGGAGTTTTTAACAAGGTTGTTCAACAGAATTTTTGGAAGTTTAGCGGATGCCAGATGAATGGAGAAGGATGTGCTGGTACCAATCTTTAAGAATAAGGGAGCTGTGCAGACCTGCAGTAACTACAAGAGAACAAAGTGAATCAGTCACACCTTGAAGTTATGGGAAAGAGTAGTGGAAGCCAGGCTAAGAAGAGGTGTCCATCTGTGAGCAACAGTATGGTTTCATGCAGAGTAAGAGCATCACAGGTACATTATTTGCACACGCTTATCTTCACTTCTAAGACACTCTGCCTCATTAAGATGCTGCCCCCCCCCTCAAATCATGTTACTGACCTGTTGACAATTTACCTAATTAGTAACAATGTTCCTTCAGCTCCTCTCTCTCTTTTTTAGTAATACTTACTTTTCCAGGAATTGTTTGTCCCCATCCGTGTTATAGCAATTAAATTTTAAATTACTTTATATCATACATAAGTTAGTGTTGGATAAGCAGTTAAAGCATGGTATGCACCAAACTGAAAGTCGGCAATATCAGTTTTTGGTTTTTGAGCGTCGACCAGGTTTTGGTTTATGGTGTGTACCGCACCGTTTGCTCTAATCGGATGCAGTCAGCTGTTTTTTCAGCCAATTCTGCATGACAAATTGGATGCGTAGTGTGTAGGTAACAAAAATAACTCCTGTTGACTATTTAACTTAATAAAAAAACTAAATTGACAAAAGCAAAAAAATGATGGAGTAAAGAGGGAACTCAGACACTTGTCATTCTTAGTAGACATGACTGAAGAGAGTTACACAAATCCGTTTATTGTATAGACTAATGCCGCTTGCTGTTATGGGAGACCAAGCAAGTGCAGAACATAGAGGCACTGTTTGGTGCATCTGATGCACCTGCCTAATCATCTGCCTAAATTGCAGAACAATCGGCCAATGGTGATAAATTTTGGCCCAAGGTTTGGCCCAAGTCTATTTTACTAAACACAGAGCACTGTGTTTCCCATGGACCATTATTACTGGCACACCACCCAGTAAACTCTGGAATAAAGACCTGTTTTGTTGGCTATGAAAGATATCCTCTGTCACACTCAAGTATTTTTTGGAACTGTTGTAGTACTGTGGTTTTTTTATTTATTTTATTTTTTTAAATAATAATCCTTATGTGAGATCTGGCTTCCAGGTCCTTACACTTCCAGTTTTGCTAACATGGCCAAAAGAGAATCCACCTTGTCCTGTAATATGGTGATATCAACAGAACAGGTGGAAAATTACTGCTCCTTCATACTAGCTGAATCACTCTACTAATCTACTAATCACTCTACTAATCACACTACTAATCTACCATTATCTGAATACTCACCTATTACCAGTCAAGGTTAAATAAAGAAATTAATAAATTAAAAAAAACACTGAAAACTAATTTTAAAAAGTATGCACTTTGTGTTAGGTAAAAGGTATTAAAAATAAATAAATAAATAAATAAATAAATAAATAAATAAAAACAGACTTTCAGAATTTTGTGATTGCTGGTCACCAATCTATCTAATTAGTAAACAACTTACATTCATCTCATTCATACAACAGAGCAGCTATGGGGCTCAAGGGCCCAGGAGTGGCAGCTTGATGTGGCTCAGATTTGACCCCATGAAATTCAGAGCCAAAGTCCAAGGCTTAACCCACTAAGCTACCACCTCACTTGATGTAAGCCAGTCCTGATTTTGTACTGTGATGCTTCTGTCAAATAAAAATAAATAAATAAATAGATAAGCTAATTCCAACTCCAACTGGTATCAAACTAAACCTCCAATCAAACGGAGAGAACTTTAACAATTAGTTGACAGAACATCGAACAAGATGAAGCCGAGGTGCTGGTGTTCACACACCAACAGCTTCAAACTTCAAGCAGACATGTTTATCCATAAATAAAAATACATTAAAAAAAAAAAGGAGTTGGAATTAGGCAAACATTTGAAAAATTATATTTTATTTACACAATACTGTACTTAATATTTTACCGTATTTTTCGGTCTATAAGCCGCTACTTTTTTCCCACGTTTTGAACCCTGCTGCTTAAACAATGAAGCAGCTTATTTATTAATTTTTCCTGGGTTTTTCCTGGTTTCACAAACTTCAAGCCAAAAAACTGAGCCACATAATAGACCAATGACATTTCCGAACAGAAACGGAAAAAGAAAAGAAAAGAAAAAAACAAAAAAAAACAAAAAAAAAACACACACCTCACCTGTGTTCTGAGCTGCACGGCATCGGGAGAAAAAAGTTTTTTTTTTTAAACGCACGACAATGCCAAAAGATAAAACTCCCGAGAGAAATAGTTGTGAAAGGAAGGAGGAAGACCGTGAACAATGACTTTCTTGGTCGGCTACAGCTACAAGCCGTTGTAACGCGTTAAGTCTGGGTTAAGGGATAGCTCGCTCCAAAACTCATGCTTTTAATTTTTCTTGGCAACAGTGTTACGGGTTTGTCAAAGAAACTTAGAAATGAGCATCAGAAAATAATAAGGACATATTCCTCGGTCTTGCACACATGCAGTAATAGCGGGAAAATGCGGTGGCAGCCTATTCCAAAAATACCGCTCTGCTCTTAAAGGAGCCACAACATATTTCACTCTTTACACCATGTAACAGACACTGTCTTTCATTAAAGCCTGTGTAAAGTTCATTAGTTTTAATGTAGATGCAGTGCGGCTTATACCCAGGTGCGGCTTATTTATGTTCAAAATAAAAATCTTTGTCAAATTCAGTGGGTGCGGCTTATATATATGTGTGCTTTATAGTCCAGAAATTAAAATAGTTTATTTTATAATTAAATACTTTAAAGTAATAAAATACTTTATAATAATATATTTAACAAATTTTATTATTTCTACATTAAACTCCATAAAAACTATTCTCTAAAAGTTTTTTGGTCTATCGTTCTATCTGTAATAGACTAATAATGTTAACTAATCTAGAAGTGCTCTGCATCAATTGTAAGCCTTTCTACTCGCCGCAGGAATTTTCCTCTTTCATTCTGGTCAGTGTGGACATTCCTCCACAAGCGTGTGTGAACGCACTGCTGCAACGGCTGGCCGATCGGATCACAGACACTGAGCAACAACATCCAAACTCCGCTGTAATCATTCTCCGAGAATTTAAATAAGCAAACCGCACATGGGAACTCCCAAAATTCAAACAGCATATTACATGCCCCACCAAAGACAAAAACATTTTAGACCACTGCTACACCACAATAAAGGATGCATATCACTCCATCTGCAGAGCTGCTTAAGGACTCTCTGACCACTGACTGGTTCATCTTCTCCCTATACAAGCAAAAACTTGAATCTGCTAAGCCTGTAGTAAGGACTGTAAAAAGATGGACCAATGAAACAGAGCAGGCATTACAAGCCTGTGTTCACTGCACTGATTGAAGTGTTTTTGAAGCTGCTGCCTCTGATCTGGATGAGCTCACAGACTAACATCTTATATCAGTTTCTGTGAGGATATATGTATTCCTACCAGGACTCATTTGACATACATCAATGATAAGTCATGGTTCACAGCAAGACTCCGACTGCTTCATCAGACCAAAGAGGATGCCTACAGGAATGGGGACCGAATCTTGTACAAACCCTGCTTCAGTGTGGAAAGGCCTAAGGGACATCACAAGCTACAAGACACCATCCCCCAGTTCTGTAGAGAATAAACAAACGGTTTATGACCTGAATGATGTTTTACTGTAGATTTAAAACTCCCGGTCTCACACCTCACACCCTTCCTGACCATCTCACCACTCGAAAATCAAAACCTCCAGCAAACCCCCCTCTACCCCCTCCTGTACTTCAGATCAATGAAGATGTGAGTCAGGTCCTCAGGAAATAAGGTAAGAACGCACCAGGACCAGACAGAGTTTTACCAGCCTGTCTAAGAACCTGTGCTCACCAGCTGGTGTCCATCTTTTTACAGATCACTAAAACTGAAGTGCCTTCCTGCTTTAAACGTTCCACCATCATCCCCGTCCCAAACAAAACAAAAATTACCGAACTTAATGACTACAGATCTATTGCCCCGAACATCATGTGGCCATGAAGTAATTTGAGAAACTGATGTCAGCTTATTTGAAGGACATCACTGGACCCTTACTGGCCTCCTGCAGTTTGCTTACCGAGCAAACAGGTGTGTGGATGATGTGGTAAACATAGGACTGCACATCATCCTGCAACATCTGGACAAACCGGGAGGTTTATGAGGATCCTGTTCGTGGACTTTAGTTTGGCCTTCAACACAATCATCCCAACACTGGTCCAGACCAAACTAACCCAGCTTTCCGTTCCTAGATCTACCGGTCAGTGGATTGCCAGCTTTCTGACAGATAGGCAACAGCTAGCGAGACTGGGGAAATTCATGTCAAACAGCCAAACTACCAGCACTGGTGCCCCCCAGGGATGTGTTCCACTGCTCTTCTCCCTGTACACCAACGAGTGCATCTCTATAGACCCCTCTGTCAAGCTCCTGAAGTTTGCAGACGACACTACAGTCATCGGCCTCATTAACGATGAATCTGCATTTAGCAGTGAGGTTCAACAGCTGGCTGTCTGGTGCAGTCATAACAACCTGGAGCTCAACATGCTCAAAACAGTGGCGATGTTCGTGAATTTCAAGAGAAACCCCCTGCACTCTGCCCACTCACCATCATGAACAGCACTGTGGCAGCAGTGGAGTCATTCAGGTTCCTTGGAACCACCATCTCTCAGAGCCTGAAGTGGGACAATCAATATTCAACATGGGACAATCACATCGACTTTATTGTTAAAAAGGCCCAACAGAGGATGTACTTCCTTCGTCAACTGAGGAACTTCAACTTGCCACAGGAGCTGCTCAAACAGTTCTATTCAGCCATCTTAGAGTCTGTCCTGTGCACTTCAATAACTTTCTGGTTTGGATCAGCTACACAGACATCAGTAGACTACAGAAGACAGTTCAAACATTTTAAAGGATTATTGACGCTCCCCTGCCCACACTTCAAAAACTGTACACATCCAGAGTGAGAACCACTTTTACTAATCTAAATCTGTATTTTTTTGTGCAATCTAATTTCTTTATTAAAAAATAAATAGATAAAAAATAAACTGGAACTGCAACTGGATGCTTCTGTCACCAAAACAAATTCCTTGTAAGTGCAAACATACTTGGCAATAAAGCTCTTTCTGATACTGATTCTAAATGGGTTTAGTATTTTTTTCTTGAAATTCTTGCATGCAATTTTAGCAATAATATATTTTTTTCTTGAAAGAAAACAAAATTACTTGCTCATTTTAAAAAACCTGTCCAATGTTTTCTTGTATATTTAGTATTGCTCTTTAATGAAGAAAAAGTACTTCCTATCCAATTACTTGATTACCGTAATTTCCGGACTATTAAGCGCACCCAAATATAAGCCGCACCCACTGAATTTTACAAAGATTTTTATTTTGAACATAAACGCTGCACCAGTCTATAAGCCGCAGTTGCCTACATTGCAACTAATTAACTTTACACAGGCTTTAATGAAAGACCTTTTACACGGCTTGCATCTAAACAGCAGCCTACCAAGAAAGTCATTGTTCACTTTCTTTCTCCTTCCTTTCACAACAATTTCTCTTGAGAGTTTATTTTTTGGCATCGTCGTGCGTTTGAAAATCACCATTGGTGGAAGCTTTTCTCCCGATGCCGCGCAGCTCAGAACACAGGTGAAGTGCGTTTTTTCATGCCCGGTTATTTTCAGCGTGACTTCGCCTTTCCTGTTGACAGTGCGAGTGTGAGGCAGGTCAAGCGTCAGAGGAACCTCATCCATATTTATGATGTGGTGCGGGCCGATTCAGTGGGATCGCACCCGATTTGATATAAAGAATTTCATTGGTTCACCTGAACCCGTTCGGCAATTTCATTGGTCTAATGTTATGGGGCTCAGCAATTGAACCTATAAAAAAAGAAAGTAAAAAAAAGAAAAGAAAAAAAAGAAATACATTTAAAAAATAATTACAATTGACAGTCTTGAAAGACACGAAGATATATAAAGGAGAGATAAGAAAATACACTCAAAACATTTTCACCCACAGGAAATTGTTCACCAACTGCTGAAAGAAATGGAGAGGGATATGAAATCTGACCATATTGCAGCCTTTAAAACGGAAGCCTTCCGATTTTGTCGATGTAAGAGAGAGCAGCGGAGACGAGGACCTCCCAACCACACTTCTTTTAAACCTATTAAAGCATCTTCTCTATGTCTAATTACTTTACAACATAAAATATAGGATCTACACTTAATTAAACTTTCTTTCGGCTTCTCCCAATAGGGGTCGCCACAGCGGATCATCCGCATGTTCAATTTGGTTTTTACGCTGGATGCCCTTCCTAACGCAACCCTCCCCATTTATCCGGGCTTGGGACCGGCACTAAGAGTGCACTGGCTTGTGCAACCCTAATGGCTGGGTTCGGTTCCCTGACCGGGGATCGAACCCGGGTTGCAGCATTGAGAGCACCGCATCCTAACGACTAGACTACCAGGGAACCAAGGATCTACACTTAATTGAGAAAGAGAAATGAGCAACTTGAAGCAGAAGCAGAGTACTGCACCATAGCAGGTAAGCTAGCAATCATGGCATCTAATGATACTGCTAACAGCAAGGACACACCTGTAAAAGACAACACTGACAATTTGTCGATGGGTCAGCTAGTCTCCAAACTGGCAAAACAACGGGCCAAGAGAACATGGCAAGCTTAATTCAAGATTCAATCAAGCCGTTGCAAGCCTCTCGACACGTTAGGGAGACAGTATGCTCGTTTCAATGCCGACTTACATCTACTGAAGTATTAGTTGGTGAAATCTTTGAAAGGCTTGTCGCAGTGGGAGCGAAGATTAAAGCCTTGAAAACACAATCTCTTCTTGACCAAATTAATGATCTTGAGAACAGGTCCTCGAAGGGCTAACCTGTGTATTATTAACATTCAGGAAGGCAATGAAGATGGAAAAGACCCTAACAGATTCGTATGTTTGACAGTCCTCCTGAACTCTTGAAACTTTCCCTCCATCATCCCTGTATCCTGCCTGTCTCCGAGTGAATTTCGTGGAAAAAACCCACACCTTTGCTTCATCAACGGCTGCTGAGGCTTTTCGCAGAAATCGCGTTCATGCACAAGATTAAAAACTGGCTTTGGCCGTAATAGGCTGCACTGTCTGCGAAGGTAAATAACATTGGCAAAACACTCAGGAACGTGATAGTTTAAAACGCCAAGAAAAAACAGAATTTTTGCTTTTGTTTAATGCCTTGTAGTTTATTTCACAATTCATTATAATGATGCTATGCTGTACTTCATATATATATATATATATATATAAAAATGTATTTATTTATTTATTTATTAGGGATGCACCGAATATGGAATCAGATCATGCTCCTGTGCATTTATACAGTACAGACCAAAAATTTGGACACACCTTCTCCTTCAAAGAGTTTTCTTTATTTTCATGACTATGAAAACTGTAGAGTCACACTGAAGGCATCAAGGGCTATTTGACCAAGAAGGAGAGTGATGGGGTGCTGCGCCAGATGACCTGGCCTCCACAGTCACCGGACCTGAACCCAATCGAGATGGTTTAGGGGCGAGCTGGCCCGCAGAGTGAATGCAAAAGGGCCAACAAGTGCCAAGCATCCCTCGGGGAACTCCTTCAAGACTGTTGGAAGACCATTTCAGGTGACTACCTCTTGAAGCTCACCAAGAGAATGCCAAGAGTGTGCAAAGCAGTAATCAAAGCAAAAGGTGGCTACTTTGAAGAACCTAGAATGACATTTTTCAGTTGTTTCACACTTTTTTGTTATGTATATAATTCCATATATAATTCCACGTGTTGATTCATAGTTGTGATGCCTTCAGTGTGAATCTACAATTTTCATAGTCATGAAAATAAAGAAAACTCTTTGAATGAGAAGGTGTGTCCAAACTTTTGGTCTGTACTGTATCTTATTTGAACTCTGATGTACAATGAACTACCTCTGTGGAGACTGAATACCTCCTTGTTATCAGATCCTGCCTTTTGGACATTCAAGACTACAGCCATAGATAACTTCTTACTACATAACAGATCAGAATATTAGAATACTTTATAGTTTATAAAGATCAGAATACTTTATATTTATTTATTTTATACCACATCATTCTGCACACGGACACTTTATGGTCACTCTATACCGCACACAGACACTTTACACCACACCATACTGCACACGGACACTTTATGGACAACCCACCACTAAAATTGTCTATTGTTTACACTTTGGTACACATTGTTTACTGTTTCACTGTCTACTGCTATAAGGATTTTCTTTGTATATAAAATTTTTTCTCTTTGTTTACATACCTATCTTTATATATCCTGTATACCTTATATTTTATTTTATATAGTTTTTATACTTATTTATCTGCTTTTTTTTTTTCTTTCTCCCAACCCTATTCCCCTCTTGCCGGACCGTCGTATAAAGCATTTCACTGCATGTTGTACCCTGTATGTATGTGTATGTGATGAATAAAATTTGATTTGATTTGATTTGAGAATCTATACCATCATCTACATTGTGGGAAACACAGTGGTTATCAGGGGAGAAATAATATCATATACTTCAACTCTTTATAAAAAACGTAAACAAAAATTTGATCATTTAATTGATTCTATTAGAAGATTAGATTGCCTCTATTCCATGTCCCCCTCACCAGAACTTTATAGGGAAAGGTTGAACCTTCAAATTCAGTATTACCTGTTATTAACAAATAAAACTAAATGGTGCTTATTACATGCTAAAGGATATATACATGAACATGGAGAAAAAGCAGGTTGACTATTAGCCTACCAATTAAAATCTAAATCTGCCTCTCAAATTATACCTCAAATTCAACAGCGATAATGATTTAATCATTAATCCCATTGATTTTTATATTAATCCCATTTTAGATTTCTATACTTCTGAAATTTAGACAGTCCGATCTCATCTTTTATATGGGGTGGAAAAACACCTACGATTCGGAAGGAATTTCTCCAAAGACAAAAAATTTAAAGTGGATTAGGCAATACCTAATTTTAGATAATATTACTGGGCTGCAAATATTTCAAAAGTACTTTATTGGCTTCAGAACCCCAATGATGTGTGGGTTGCATTTCAGAAGCATATTCTTGTACTTCATCCCTCCCTGCCTTAGCTTTATCAAAATGCCACTTTGTATTTCATTATATACGCAATGCCCAGTTGTAGCAATTACCCCCGAGATCTGTTCTCCATAGCCAGCCCTATATGCAAGAACCACCTATTCCTTCCAGTTCAATTGGAGTCAGTTTTCAATCAGTGGCAACAATCAGGTCTTGTCAAATTTAGTGATTTTTTTTATAGATAATGTTTTTGCCTCAATCTCAATTTTCTCTTCAAAATACAATCTGCCAAGATCACTTGTTTAGATAATTTCAAGTCATCTAATCCAAAACCACTGCCCCATATATCCCACCATTCCCCCTAGTGCAGGAATGGATGCAGTTTTAAGTATTTCCATACATTTGAAGGGAGTAATTTCTAATGTGTATAAAACTGATCTGGCTCATATGTTTTGGGCTTGCTTATTACTGGACAGCTATATTATTATATATATATATATATATACATATACACACACACACACACACACACACACACACACACACACACACACACACACACACACAGTGGAACCCGCTTATCTCGACCTCGGTTAACTCGACAACCCTATTAAGTCGACATTTTTGAAGTGGAACCGCCAAATTCTCGCTTTGTCTTTTTATCGGTTATGTCGACTTTTTTATGTCGCCGAACCCTGATATCTCGAGCACAAGGGGGGAAAAATTTGCCATTTAACGTCGGTTATCTCGGTCATAAACATGTACTGTATGTATTTTTATAGCATGCCTTCATCAAACAAATCGCGGCAACGCTGTTGTGTAAAAAAACCCTCCAAAAACACGTGCATGCACAGTCTCATTTATTAACGCACATCATGTACATAAAGAAATTTCAAGCACGTTAATATACTGCCGCCATATTGATTTTCGTTTATCTCGATCATCGGTTATCTCGATGCTTTTTGGCGACCCCCTAGAACACTTCCCCCAAACTGAATTTAATAGTGTAATTGGAAGGCATGTGCACATTGTAACAGGTAACAATGGGCTAACAATGTTGCTGGTTATCTCCTCGTTGTTTGTAATGACAAGTTTGAGATTCTGTGTGTTAATTCCTGTTTGTTTTAAAAAAAATTAAACACCAAGTCTCTGTGTATGTAATGCTTCACTGTTCTTTCTTCAATAAAAAAAAAAAAAAAAAAAAAAAAGGAAAGCCAGGAGACAAACCTTGTGCCACTAAGCTACATATGGTGGAGAATTTAAGAAGTCAAGGACCAAATAATATTCAATTACAATGGATCCAAACTGTTCCAATGCGATCATTTTTAACAATGTCCCCCAAAAAAAAAAAAAAAAAAAAACAACTGAAACAATGGGGACAGCAAGATTAGAAGTGTAAATGTACAGGTATACCAAACCATTTCAGTACAGGCGGACCAAAAGTTTGTGTAGTTTCCGTTTTGCACTCTGAGCGCAGCTTCAAAAATAAATAAAACATAAAAAAAGTGTGTTGTTACAGTATGCTGAAATAAGTAGAACATATCTTTATAAAATTACATATTAAATGTAAAACACAAACACTTAGACACATCTGTATTAACCAAATGGGGTTTAACAAATGTAAACTTTCATTTTTCATTTGTAACAATTTAATCAATTACCCAATTTAATCGAAACAATCAAATTTAACTGTACCAAAATTGAATTTAGTCTACTGTTAAATACAAAATATTGCCTCAATATGATTACATAGAAAAATAATTATTATAACATTATGATAATTATAAACAATACATAAAGCAATACATCCAGATTACATTATATGCACGATCGCTTTTTACATTTTGTCTCAGCCAGCTCGGTAACATCAGGTGCAGGGCTAGAAGCCATGTTTACTGTCTGTCAACAAGAGCTTCCCTGGATTATTTTGCATGACAGTAATCTTATCACAAGGAAGTCAGCAGTCACACCTAACTAACTAAGAAGCAGCGCTCTAAATAATATTTTAATTTACATCAATAGCTTTGTGAATATTTTCATGCTAATCACAAATAGCAAAATCCGGCTATTTCTCTGTTTCTGACAGTTTAAACCTTTCTTGACATTTTATGTTTTCATGTAATTCAAATAATTTACATATATTGTTTACATCATAAATAGACTATGAATGCTTATAAATAATTTATAGGCCTCTAGTACGGTTCAAGTGCCAAAAGAGATCAGCTAGTTTTGCAGTAGAGTAAAACTGGCCAAGATAATAAGATAATATAATAAGATTATAAGATGTGGAAATTAAACATTTAAAGCATCTGTAAGGAAATACGTAACATTTTAAAAAATTTTAAACTTTCTTCTAGATTTCATTACACATTGTAATAATGTGCTTAATATACATAAAACTATTACTGTCACAAAAGCTGGAATATAAAAGACACCCCAAAATTGTTCAATTTTACCATATTGAATGCTTGGTTGATTTTAAAATAAAATACATTTTTTTTAAAAACTAAGTAAAAGGCATTATGCTTGCTATAATTACATAAAGAAGAAATTGATTTAGTTTCAACAAACCCTTGAACAGGAAAAAATGCTAGTGATAGTCAATAGACATTGCAGCTTTGTACACAGGTGCTCTGTCTAAATCAGAGGTATTCAAAGTTTAGAGAGCATTCCCCTAGTGGGGTACAATGGAATTGCAGTGCAGTAGTTTCATTGTGGTTATCATAAGCAATTGTGACTGAAACAATTGACAGAGACTAACACAAGAAAATATCACAGCTAAAAATAATTAGTCTACATTTATCATTTTAATTTACTCCCCTTCCCACCTATGCTGTACAATTCGTTAAATCAGTCCTTATCATAGAAAGGTCCTTCATACTAGTCACATGTAATTTACGGCACAGACAAATAATTTTTTTCACATATCCCAGAGATGTTAGTAAGTCACTGCCAAGAACATGTTAAAAAGGTCCAAACTATTTGTGTAATACATTGCAAATGACAATACAACCGTATTTGGGTAATAGAAGAAGCATCTGACCTTTGCTTGTTTTCCATCCATGACAGCAACACAAGAATTTGTAGTCCCCAGGTCAATTCCAATCACTGCTCCTTTGATTGCTTCTGAGCTGTAAGAGCCATTAAACAAAACAAGACTTACATGTGTATACAATGGTTGGACAGTAACAAAGTAAATGTAATTTGTTATTGTACTTAAGCAGTTTTTTCAGATATCTGTAGTTTACTCAAGTATTTCAGTTTGGAGAGACTTTTACTTTAACTTCAATACTTTTTAATGTCAAATGTGTTACTTTTTACTCAACCTCATTTTGCAAAATGAAAAGAAACGACTGATTTATGAGTGGAAAAAAAACGTAACTGGTCAAGCACACAGCAAGCCACCAATCATGGTAGTGGGCACTGTTTTAACCTTGTTTTGAATGGCACTTGGCAGTGGCGGATTTAGGAGACATGGTTGGTATCTAATTTGCACGAACATACAGTTCAGCAGCAAGGAGAACATTCTGAAAGAAATGAAAGAAACTACTGACCCTAACTTACCACAACACCTGTGGCCTTATTTGCCAGGTTTTTTTGTTTTTGTTTTTTTTGCTCATGACAATTTATTAGATATCAATCAGTGTTTGACTCATCAATATCATTCTATTAACAGATTGGTGTGCTAAAAGTAACAGTATTCACATAAACTGAGTTTATTAAGCAAATTGTCTTGCTAATGATAATAGGAACATTATAACCATTATAAATCAGTATTTGTATACTTAAATACATCTGAAGGCAAATACTTCATTTTTTTACATTTACTCAAGTGAAAGTTTAAATGGAGCACTTTTACATGTATCTATACTTTTACTCAATTACATGCTTAATGTACCTGGTCCACCACTGAGAGTGTGTGTGTGTGCATATATATATATATATATATATATATATATATATATATATAACATTTAAGAAAGTTGCACTTTACTCACGCATAATGACGTCTAGATGTAATCTGAATAGCATGTTCCGTCAACTGATTCAAGCAAGCCTGGAAAATGATTAGACACAATATAACGATAACATGCACAACAAGAAAGGCTAAAACCTACAGGCTGTAGCCGGGAATATACTCAGAATTAGGTCCTAAACCAGCTCAAGACACGAATATTGCAATCAGGGATTCCCTTCTGTGAATTTTATATAACAATAAAAAATAGCCATAGACTGAATAACACACTGGGAAGAAAAACAACAAAAAACATCTTCTGGCTTCTTGGTTTTTATCCAAAAAATTTAACAGTCAAAATTTAAAAGTCAGCACAAAACATAACCCTTTTAATGACCGGATAATATTCAGTACTGACAGCTTGATTCAAGCATGTAATTAAGCGCTTTTCTTGCGTCACGTCTCTTCTTGACGTTGAGAAAAAAAAGCCTCTACCTCCACTGAAAAACAATATAATTATATTTCTAGATATTTGGTGAAAATATTTTTTATGGAATCCTCAAATTTGTAATGTAGCGCTACATAAAAAAACCCCACCTTTTTCACTAAAGCTGGAACACCTCGAACGCAGCTTGGAGAAAGGGTTCGTGAAACAGTTTTTGCTAAATTCAACATATTCCTTAAATTTCAAACACCCGTATACTATAAACGATTAAGGAAAGAGCTAGAAATATTTTCCGTAAAACTGATTTTACGAAAGCTCACAATCACTAGCAATAAACTGCTTCCACCTTTCCGATACAATGCTTCTGGAACTATCTTTTACACCACATGGCTTGATGACACCGCTAGGCAACACCACTCGGACCCCCTTCACGGAGCAAAGGAAATTTGCCTGATTGAAAACGTTTTAACTCCGTTGAACAAAAACGTTTGTGTAGTTATATAAACAATAATATTATCATTATTATTATTATAGCAAACAAGATGTAGTTTGCGATCGATCCAGATTTTCGTCTCTTGCCAACGAAAAAGGCTTGACTAACTGAGAATATATGACAGTTGGTAAGGCACATTAACGGACCACAATGCAATAAGCACGTGAAGGTCGAAGTAGGACCCCGAAGAAGGTCAAACCAGACTTTATTCACTGTCACTCCTGACCATTAGCGCGCTTTCGACGCCATTTTTCACACGTACTTACATAGACACAAATATTTCCCTAGTCAGTCTATGGAATGTTGTGTTTCAGCATTGATCGAGTATTCTCATTGCATGGCGCACAAGCACCAGAACAGATCATTTTTTTTTAAATGAGCTAAATGAGTAATTGATAAAAGTCATTTTTAACTTATCATATATAACTTATAGCAGAGGTGACCAAAGTTTTCATCTGAAGGGCCATAAATCCAACTTGACTGACAGTAAATGTATTATATTATCTTTAATATTACCAACTCATCAGTTCATTTGTGATTTTATAATATCAAGTCTTATAGATTAACCCAGCCATTAGGGAGGCACAAGCCAGTGCACTCTTAGTGCCGGTCCCAAGCCTGGATAAATATGGAGGGTTGCATTAGGAAGGGCATCCAGTGTAAAACGTGCCAAATCAAATATGCAGAAAACAAATAAGAATTTCATACCAGATCAGTCGAGGCCCGGGGTAACAACAACCGCCACAGGTATCGTTAGCCGACAGGGTAAATTGGGCTTCTGTTGGCCGAAGGAGGAAAAGGAGAGGAGGAAGACATCTACAGAGACAGCAGGAAAAGGAGAAGTGTAGGAGAGTGGAGGTTCGGGTTGGTACTTTAAATGTTAGTAATATGACTGGTAAAGGGAGAGAGGTAGCTGATATGATGGAGAGGAGAGATAGATATGTTGTGTGTTCAGGAGACCAAGTGGAAAGGGAGTAAGGCCAGTAACATTGGAGGTGGGTTTAAACTGTTCTATTATGGTGTTGATGTAAAGAGAAATGGTGTAGAGGTGATTCTGAATGAAGAGTACAGTAAAAGTGTAGTGGAGGTGAAGAGAGTTTCTGAAAGTGTGATGAACGTGAAGCTGGAAGTTGAAGGGATGATGATAAATGTCATCAGTGCTTATGCTTCACATGTTGGCTGTGAGATGGAGGAGAAGGAAAGATTCTGGAGTGAATTAGATGAAGTGGTAGATGTTGTACCTAGGAAAGGACGATTGGTGATTGGGGCAGACTTTAATGGGCATGTAGGTGAAGGAAACAGAGGTGATGAGGAGGTGGGTAGGTATGGCCTTAAGGAGAGGAATGTGAAAGGGCAGATGGTGGTGGATTTTTTAAATGGATGGAAATGGCAGTGGTGAATATGTATTTTAAGAAGAAAGATGATCATAGGGTGACCTATAAGAGTGGAGGAAGGTGCACACAGGTGGACTATGTTCTGTGCAGGAGATGCAACCTGAAGGAGATTGGAGACTGTAAGGTGTTGGCAAGGGACAGTGTAGCTAGACAGCATCGGATGGTGGTCTGTAGGATGGTTTTGGAGGCGAAGAAGAAGAGGAGGAGAGTAAGGACTGAAATAAGAATAAGATGGTGGAAACTGAAGGAGGACGAGGTCAGACAGGGGCTCGGTGGTGGTTAAGAGGTGTTGGATGATTGGATAACTACTGCAGGAGTGATGAGGGTGGCAGCTAGAAAAGTACTTGGTGTGACATCTGGAAATAGAAAGGAAGACAAAGAGACATTGTGGTGGAATGAGGAAGTGCAGGAGAGCATAAGGAGAAAGAGGTTGGCAAAACAGAAGTGGGATCGACAGAGTGATGAGAAAAGTAGGCAGGAGTACAAGGAGATGCGGCAGCAGGTAAAGAGGGATGTGGCGAAAGCCAAGGAAAAGGCATATGAGGAGCTGTATGAGAGGTTGGACACTAAGGGAGGAGAAAAGGATTTGTACTGATTGGCCAGACAGAGGGACCGAGCTGGGAAGGATGTACTGCAAGTTAGAGCAATAAAGGATGGAGATGGAAATGTGTTGACTAGTGAGGAGAGTGTGTTGAGAAAGTGGAGGGAGTATTTTGAGCAGCTGATGAATGAGGAAAATCAGAGAGAGAGAAGTTTAAATGATGTGGAGATGGTGAAGCAAGATATGGATAGGATTAGTAAGGAGGAAGTGAGAGCAGCATTTAAGAGGATGAAGAGTGGAAAGTCGGTTGGACCAGATGACGTACCGGTAGAAACATGGAGATGTTGAGGAGAGATAGCAGTGGAGTTTTTAACCAGATTGTTTAACAAGATTCTGGAAGGTGAGAGGATGCCTGAGGAATGGAGAAGGAGTGTGCTGGTAACCTGCAGTAACTACAGGGGAATTAAGTTGATCAGTCACACCATGAAGTTATGGGAAAGAGTAGTGGAAGCCAGGCTGAGAGAAGAGGTGACCATATGTGAGCAACAGTATGGTTTCATGCCGAGGAAGAGCACCACAGATGCATTATTTGCTTTGAGAATGTTGATGGAGAAGTATAGAGAAGGACAGAAGGAATTGCATTGTGTATTTGTGGATTTAGAGAAAGCGTATGACAGAGTGCCAAGAGAGCAGTTGTGGTATTGTATGAGGAAGTCAGGTGTGTCAGAGAAGTATGTGAGGGTGGTGCAGGACATCTATGAGGACAGTGGGACATCAGTGAAGTGTGCAGTAGGAAAGACAGACTGGTTCAGGGTGAAGGTTGGACTGCATCAAGGATCGGCCCTGAGCCCTTTCCTGTTTGCAGTGGTGATGGACTGGTTGACGGACGAGGTGAGACAGGAGTCTCCCTGGACTATGATGTTTGCAGATGATATTTCGATTTGTGGTGAGAGTAGTGAGCAGGTTGAGAAGAGCCTGGAGAGAAGGGGAATGAAAGTCAGTAGGAGTAAGACAGTGTACATGTGCGTAAATGAGAGGGAGGGCAGTGGAGTGGTGTGGTTACAGGGAGAAGAGGTGGAGAATGTGGAGGACTTTAGGTACCTAGGTTCAACAGTGCAAGGTAATGGAGAGTGTGTTAGAGAAGTGAAGAAAAGTGTGCAGGCAGGGTGGAGTGGGTGGAGAAGAGTGGCAGGAGTGATTTGTGATAGAAGAGTATCTGCAAGAATGAAAGGTAAAGTTTATAGGACTGTGGTGAGACCTGCGATGTTGTATGGATTAGAGACAGTGGCATTGAGTAAGAGACAGGAGGCAGAGCTGGAGGTAGCAGAGCTGAAGATGTTAAGGTTTCCGTTGGGAGTGACGAGGATGGACAGGATTAGAAATGAGTTTATTAGAGGGACAGCCCATGTAGGATGTTTCGGTGACAAGGTGAGAGAGGCTAGATTGAGATGGTTTGGACATGTGAAGAGGAGAGACATGAGTTATATTGGTAGAAGAATGCTGAGGATGGAGCCACCAGGTAGGAGGAAAAGAGGAAGGCCAAGAATTCATAGATGTGGTGAGGAAAAACATGCAGGTAGTTGGTGTGAAAGAGGCAGATGTAGAGGACAGGGTGGTAAGGAGACGGATGATCCGCTGTGGCGACCCCTAATGGGAGCAGCCGAAAGAAGAAGAAGAAAACAGTCTTATAGATTACTAGTTTCTATGTAATGTGGTATGTTAAATTAGAAATAAAGATTTGTCTCAATTTTATTTATTTTCTTTTTTCCTCTTATCATAGAAAGAAAAGAAAATTCATAATTTTCTTCACATATTCCAGGGATGTTAGGAAGCTGGGGGACAAAGTGCAGGGTTAGCCACATTACAGCACCCCTGGATTACAAAGGGGTTGAGGGCCTTGCTCAAGTGACACAAGAGTGTCAGCTTGGCAATACCATGGCCCAACCTTCCGATCAGTATCCCATCACCTTAACCACTGAGCTAGATAGCATGGTTGTTGGTTGGGCATATAGGGGGAATATGGTAATTGTGATAGTTGGATAAATATGAGTATAACTGTTTTTTTGTAGAAGTTTTTTTGTGTACGTCTACTACTGATTGACTGATTGATTGATGGGCAAGGTTGAGGTCCACCTCTCCAGGCTCTTCTCAACCTCTCAAAAAAAAGAAAGATGGAGATGGACAAGACAGACACCAATGATGCAGACCCAGCTGAAGGAAAAATGGCATCGAAATGCCATCGAATTACACTGCATGAAAAGAGCTGAACTGACCAGTAAACTCTTGTAAATTCTACTGATTTTCGGACATATCCAGAAATATACTGGCAGTCAAATTCCACATGTCCATATACAGCCAATTCTGTACCATTTCGGATGTATGTGTCCGACGTAAACTTCTGTGCAATGACCATTAGATGCAATGGTAGATAATCCTCTCAGGGTATTTCTTCACACCCAAGAGATATTTGCATTTTACACCTATAGTTATGCACTTGTATATTATTAAATTCCTTAAATTATTATTAAACTATTAAATGTGCAGATTGATGTCTATCTTGTATTGTCTACCTAATAAAGTAATTACAATAATAATTAGCAAGAAATAAGGTAATGCTTTTTGGACAGGGTAAATAGTACATTAATTACTTTGTGATTAGTAGCTAGTAATGAATTACTATTTTACAGTAACTTTCCCCAAACTGACTATAATTGAGTTATAGTAAAATAATTATTAAGTATTATTGTAATATGTGGTTAAGTCATTATTTAAAAAATAAAATATGGGTCCTATGGCAGATTCTGATTAAGCTTTATGAGCTTTTTAGTTAAAGTTATTTTGGTCTTGGTTTGCTAAATTAATGAATACCAAACAAAAGTTGGGCCCTTAAAATGTCTATTGAACATTTTAATTATTGTCATGGATGGCCCATAAGTACATGCATACCCTTTTACTTATTGTGGTACATGCCTATGCAGCACAGCATGCTCAAGTGCAGGGTGTTTAAAAGGTCCTATCAGTGTTAGATTTTTATAATGCCCAAACAAAACTTCCCATGTGTACGATGCCCATGGTGCCTTTTCTGTTCAGGGAAGAATCATACAGCACACAGATTGGTGCAAATATTCTTCTTCTGTTTATTGCAGATAACAGACAACTATATATACACATTGGAAAAAAACTGACCTAAAACTGTTCCTGATTGGGTAAGAAGACATAATAACCAGAGATGTGTTAGCCCAGACAAAAGCATTCCGTGTACCTTACATACTCACATCATAAAGATCCTATAGACACTGAACAGACAACAGAGGAATGTGTTTAGAAATAGTAAATATCAACCATATTACAGAAACAGCCTTCTTCCACCTTAGCTAAGACACATGTTGTCTATATCTGATGCAGAGAATCTCATCCATGCATTAATGACCTCCAGACTGGACTATTGTAATGCATTACTAGGTGTCAGGGATCCACCTACCATGCCCCTCTTGGCTGCCGCTATTTCTGCCGGCTTTGATTACAGACACCTGGTCGTCGTTAACTATGCAACTATATAAACTCCCGTTCCAGAGTCACAGGCGATCGGTTCTTGAATGTCATGCTATCGATCTTGTGGATCCTCGCCCGCCAGTATTCCTCGCTGGTTCCTGCTTGGATTACTTCCATTCCTTTGATTATCACCGCAGCGCTCCATGGATCACCTTCGCTCCATGGATTCTCTCCGTTCCTTGGATTATCTCCCTTCCGTGGACTATCTCCGTTCCGTGGATTATCTCCTTTCCATGGATTCTACCCTTTCGTGGATTATCCCCGCATTACGAACCAAACCCACATGTCGGTTCGTAACTCTCTGACTTCTGTGTGTGTGTGTACATCATTCAATAAACTATGATTGAGTTACTTCTGCATCCAACTCGTGGTCCGTACCCTGACATGACAACCACCCTGACTTGGTGGTTGTCCTGCATCATTAATAAACAAACTACAGTTAGTCCAGAATGCAGCACCCAGAGTTCTCACAAGGGCGAGAAAATATAACCATATAACCCCGAATTTATCATCCCTACAGTGGTTACCTGTTTCGAATCAACTACAAACTTCTGCTACTTACAACACTAAATGTATGGCTCCCATGTATGTATCCAGTCTTCCAAAATGCTACAATCCGTCACGTTCCTTGAGATCTCAAAACTCTGGACTTCTAGTAGTTCCTAGAATAGCAAAGTCGACTAAAGGTGGTAGAGCATTCTCACATTTAGCTCCTAAACTTTGGAATAGCCTTCCTGACAGTGTTCGGGGCTCAGACACACTCTCCCAGTTTAAGCATTGATTAAAAACCTTTCTTTTTAGCAAGCTACACATAACACACATAATAACCTTGTGCTCCAGTCATCTGATCACATGCACATTATCATTTTGTGCTTGTTAATATTTGGAACAGCAGCTACGCTAATTCCTCTACACTGCTCTCACTCTCTTTACCCATCCCGAGGCATCCTAAGGTTGCGGCAGCTCCAGTCACGTCCAACCTCATGAAGATTATGGACCTTTAAATTAGTAGATGTCGACCCCACAAACATCCCGAACCATCTAGATACGTACAAGTGGCATTTGTATTCCACCTCCTGTGGAGTTTGGTCATTGGACCAGTTTGAGTGTTTGACGGCTCTGGCATGGAGAAGCTGGTGTTGGATTTGTGATGATCGCAAATGTTGATTTATTTTATGAGTTGTTTAGTAGCTCCTGGTCCTATAATCGAAAATGACTGTATAAGACTGTAGTAAGGACATTACTTATAATCTTATATTCCGGTGCTCATGTTAGTTCTTACTCTCCAGTGTTCTGTATTGTTTAAGGACAATAATTACACTCTTGATATCACCCAAATAAGGATTGGTTCCCCTTTTGAGTCTGATTCCTCTCAAGGTTTTTTCCTCATAAAATCTAAGGGAGCTTTTCCTTGCCACAGTCACCATGGCTTACTCATCAGGGATAAATACACGTTGTTCACCTTAACTCTTAAATTCTGTAAAGCGGCTTTGAGACAATGTCCATTGTAAAAAACGCTATAGACTTAAACTTGACTTGACTTGACATGACATGACTATGTCCCGCGCCCTGGCTATACTCCTGACCTGTGCTTCTGGTGCCTCTAAAGGTCTAGCTGATTTCACATGCCTCAAAATCAGTGTTGTGCTCGTTACTAAAAAATAGTAACTAGTTGCAGTAACTCGTTACTTCATTCAAAAAGTAACTCCGTTACTTTGTTGATTACTTACACCAAAAAGTAATGCGTTACTGTTAAAAGTAACGTTTTAGTTACTTTTCTAAAGAACCTTCTTTAATGTTCCCATTAATGCCCTTTTATGTGTTTTGGTCTACAAACACAAAACTGACTTAAACACAAAGTCATTTTTAAACACTATTTTATTTAAGTCAGACCAGCACAAACTGAATATATTACAAGGATTTCTGAAATAAACAACAAAACAAGCTGAATAATATATTTACAATCAAAAACTAAAGTGGCTTCTGCTGTTGTGTTGAGCTCTTAAAAATGTTCCTTTCACAGCCGAAGTATGAAAACTATCAACAATGTAGAACAGAACACCGGGTTAGCTTCTAGCTACTAGCTCCTCAGGCATGGAGGTCCTGGAGGAGCTTCGACAGATTGGATTTGCTGTTTATTGCAGTAGATACGAGCTTCGAACCAGAAAGACACAGCTTACATTTGACTTAAAAGTTTTTGTCTTTATACTCAACTAAAGTGAAATAATGAGCATATTTCCACTTTGAGAAACTCGTCTTGCCCTCACCTCGACTCGCCATTACTGCCGCACAGACCTGAATAAACGGAGACACGCCCACAGTGCGTCTTCTTCGTGTTTACAGTGGTTCATCCACCAATCCTACAGTGCGTCTTCTTCGTGTTTACAGTGGTTCATCCACCAATCCTACAATGCGTCGCTGCTGTAAGCAAGTTAGGCTGTAGTCTACACTTCAGCCGAAATTAATTAATTTAAAAAAGTAATGGGTAACGCACCATACAGTAACGGAGTTACTTTATTTTAAAAAGTAACGCGTTACAGTATTAGTTACCGGTAACGCGTAACGCGTTACTGCCCAACACTGCTCAAAATAATGTCTCCTATAACCAGAGCTTTTTCAGGTTTCTCAGCAGGAGCTTCACTGAGGAGAGCAAACCTGTTGGACACATAAAGTGGCTAGGAATGGTGCTTCCATGGGCAAAAGAAAGACTGACTAAATATATCACACTTCACACACTGAATGAGCTGGATGCTCGCCATAGCAGAGAAATTACGTACCTTAATGTGGTTAGTGTAGTGTGTTTGTAGTTCTAAAGGGAATGGCTTCCACTTAATGCTTTCAAACCCTCAAACAGGGAATAAAGCACTTTTCCAAAAGAAAAAAGAGAAACTGAGCCAAAGAAAAGTAGAAACTACAGGAAATCAAAACGATATTTTGACTTTTGTAAGCGATGAGAGAGAAAAAACAAAACTGTAAAAATTAAAACGCTGATACAAACACGAAATTCACGGCAAACAAATCAACAGGAATCTACGTCTCACGGCTGGTGTGTATCTGTTGTAAAACCCAGATGTTAAGTCTGGCTCATGGTCATAATCACTGTCCTCATTGGAAGACTCTGTTTCATTTGCCTCCAGGAGGGGGTCTGAGCTCATCATCCTCAAAACAAAAAGAATCATGTCAGCAAGTACAAAAAAACCCAAAAACAACAACAAGGACAACATAGAAAATGTATTGTATTACATTGTATTACTCTGGATCTTTAATCGCCTGCATATCTTCATTGGGCATGTGCAAATACCTCTCATTTGGACTGCCATAGTTTCCTGTAAAAAAGTGAATTTAAAATCAGTTGAATTAATGATTATTTAACTGTGACAAAAGATAAAATCCTCAGTTGTTAACAGTCCTGGGTGAATACTTTGCCTAATTTAACTTGAATATTTACTGATTGTTAGTATTAAGATGGGCCTCACACTGATATTCAAAAGACCAGTTGCTGTCTAAAATAACTCCCAGGTCATTTACTGTTGAACTAGTAGTTACAGTACATCCTTTTAAATGCAGGTTGAAATGCTGGAGCTTCTGTGTACTGGTTTTTGGGCCGATGAGCAAAAACTCTGTCTTATCAGAATTGAATAATAGAAAGTTATGAATTATCTTTTAATTCTTTGTCTCTCTCCTTTCTCGTTATCCATTGGGACCCGATCTGCATAGATTCTGGATCCGAGGGCGGGTATTATTCGAACCGCTAGTGCGGCCAGAATGCGAAAGTGGAGGCTATATTCTGTGAGTGTGAACAGGAGTGAATGCCTCCCGGGGAGCGGCGGCGAGGTCCTTGATTGGATCCGAGATGTAAGCCGGTTGGGGATCCATCGAGGTAAGTTTTTTTTAACGGTCCAATCTTCTGTCACGGATAGACCAGACGTTAGAAACCGGGAGTAAAACATAATGTCTTTATTTTGTCTAAACATTCAAACACACGAGAGTTTGAGATGTGACTGTAGCAAATGGTAGACTTAACTGATTGCTTACTTGTTCCTTGAACAAATCTAATCTGCAGCAAAATGAGTGGAAGAGGCTATTTTCGACTTGTTCCTTGAACAAATCTAATCTGCAGCAAAATGAGTGGAAGAGGCAAACCTGGTCGGTGTATAAAATAAGAACTTTTTCGTCCTATTCCTCCGCAAGCGCTCTCCCCGCCTTTGGCAGGGAATACACTGGGCTTGCTTAGTTCACGGAAGAAGGTTAAGCCCCCCAACAGGACACAGGTGGGATTGCATCTTCTACAAATGGAGTGGATTTGTGGATATTTATTCATTCATAATCTTTTGGGGACAAACTCTGGAATGTTTCATCAACGTTTTCAACACAGGTTCAACAGTGGTTTCTGGAAAAACTGGGAACTGGTTACATCAGCTGCACATGATATTAAGCACTTGGTTGTGAAAATCTGGACAGCAAGAGTAGCAGATGAAGACATAGAGGTTTACCTCAGTCGATTCTGTGAAATAATCCAACCAGTGCAAAAACCAGTAGACCAATTTATTATCTGGTATGGATTGCGAAAGTACAAGGTGAAAGTCAAGAAACAACAAGGAGGAGAGCTGTTGCGAATTCCCAACACCATCTCCATGGGTCCATACAACAGCTCAATTAACTATCCTGGACAAATTCAAAGGTGCTTTATTTGCAATTCAACAGAGCACCAGGTCAAGGACTGTGGCAAACAGAAATGATGGAAATTTGGAAGCTCCGGACACAAAGGCAAAGAGTGTACAGACGATGGGACCTGTAACCTGTGCCGTGGAACTGGGCACTCGTACTTCGGCTGCCCAAACTCGTACAGCAATCGAACAAAAGGACTGCTTGAGGAGGGACCATGACAAGATACAGCGGGACACGACATGGAACCTCCGAAAAGCGACTCAAATAACGACAAGCAGGCCAAGATGATATACAAGATGGACAGACACAAGGAACAGCAAAGGAATAGAGTAGAGAGGACAGTCAATCCAGTAACAGTTACAATACAAGCTCAACAAGTAATACATCATCCAGTAGTTTTGAAGAAGAATATATCCCGTTACCAGAACCTTCAGAACCTTCAAAATTGGACAGACGGAAAGATAAAGAAAAAGACAACATAGATGGGACAATCTACCAACTAATGATGACACCTTACTAGATCTTTCAACAGCAACAACAGAGACCTTAAGCATCCACGCTGCTAATGAAGTTTGACTACGAACACAAACAATATTAACACACTGGTTGTAACTAATCCAAAAACGGCTGGTAAACTTTTATCTGTGGGGGATATAAAAGCTCTCTTGGCAAAGATCTTGGGAGGAGCAAATATGCAAGAAAGGGAAATTGCTGTTTATGATGCCTACTGTCCTGTAGTGTGGGAGGCTCTGCCTGCTAAATATCCAAGTAGAGTTGACCCAAAGTCATTAAGGGGCGATCAGTTGGAGGGAACAGAAAATCCGACCTTATATGTGCAAAGACAATTGAACAAATGGAAGCAAGAGGCAGAAGGTGATCCTGAAAGCGATTCTTTGTTGGCTACACTGTTTAGACAGGTGGTAGAAAATGTTATGCCACAGCCTGTAAAGAGCAAGCTGGAAGATGTGGCACACAAGGACTTTTGTGACCACGTTTTACATGCTGTTGACTGAGCATATATCTTTATACGCAATTATAAATACCTCTGATTTAGTTTTCCTCCATTTTCTTTCAAGATTACAGGCTGTTCTATTGAGAGCATGCGTATGACTATTATACCACGGGACAGAAATGTCCGGTCTTTCCAGACATCCAAGGCTCGAAGGGCACGCCGCGAGTCCTTGATAGTACGATGCGGGTTTCCCCTGAGGGAGAACCTCCTGCCCCGGAGCCACCACTGGAGGGGCCTCATGTGCAGGAGCCTGAGCGGAACTATGCTGGACACCGCCGCCATGAGACCTAGCAGCCTCTGGAACTGCCTCACAGTGAGTGGCTGGCTTCCCCACACTCTCCCGACGGCAGTGAGGATGACCTCGACCCGAGCAGGCGAGAACCGTGCCCGCATCCTGGCCGTGTCCCACACTATGCCCAAAAAGGTGGTTCTCTGTGCTGGAGAAAGCACACTTTCGCTGGCGTTTAGCTGAAACCCAAGAATCTTCATGCAGGCGAGGACGACATCTCGATGCCGAATGGCCTGGTGCTCCGAATGAGCCAGGATCAACCAATCATCGATGTAATTCAAAATGCGGATGCCCTGGAGCCGCAGCGGGGTCAGTGCTGCATCAACGCATTTTGTGACGGTGCGGGGTGAGAGTGCCAGGCCGAACGGGAGGACCTGATATTGGTATGCTACGCCCCTGAAAGCAAACCTCAGGAACCTCCTGTGTGCAGGAAGGATGGAGATGTGAAAGTACGCGTCCTTCAGATCTATAGTGACGAACCAGTCCCCAGACCTAATCAGAGTCACGATCCCCTTGAGGGTGAGCATCCTGAACCTGAGCCTCCTGAGAGAGCGGTTCAAGGAGCGAAGATCTAGAAAGGGATGCAACCCACCATCCTTCTTCGGAACGTCGAAAAATGGGCTGAAGAAGCCTGACTCTTGAACCGAGGGGGGGAACCACCTCGATGGCCCCTTTTCCAGGAGTGTGCGCACTTCTTGTTCCAGGACCCCGTTGAAACGGGGAGGAGAAAACGCGAACTGAGTCCGCAGGACCCACCGGGAGACTTCTGGCAGCCCCTCCCAAGCCGCCAGAAAGTTCCTCAGGGGAACCAGCCCCTCAGGGCTGGCCTCTGACCCACTCAGAGCAGCTGGGGCGGGGCCCTGCAGCTGATGACACCTCGTGAGAGGCGGTGGGTCTGCACCATTCGTACCAAGACTTTGGGCGGAATTGGAGGGAGACGCCCGCTGGAGGGAGGCCGTGCTCTGAAGCACATCCTGTGGCAGAGCCAACGGCCCGGCCTCCTGGTGGTGCAAGGGAGGGACGGGCACCATAGCGTGAGGTGTACACCGCCCCCTCACCTGTAGATCATCAGGATCTCCGCACCACAGCCCAGGACCAGGCTGGGGCTGCCGCCGACCAGCCCCACGAGATCGGCGAGGGAGGTACTGCTAAAACGCAGCCGACTGCTTTTTAGACTCCTGAAACCTGTTCACGACTGCCGTCACAGCGTCACCAAACAGGCCAGGAGGAGCCATCGGTGCATTCAAGAGCACAGCACGATCCTTGTTTGGGAGGTCAGACAAGGTGAGCCACAGATGCCTCTCTGTGGGCACCAGGCCCGCGCCGTGTGTTTTGTGGCCCGAAGGGTTAAGTCGGCAGCGCGATGCAACTCCTTAATATCAGCGGCCCCGGAGCTAAGTCCCTCATCTAAATCACGTAGCAGGTCAGCCTGGTATGCCTGTAACACACCCATGGTGTGGAGACAACCCACAGCCTGACCTGCTGCCGCGTAAGCCTTCCCTACTAAAGCCGATGTAGCACGTAACGGCTTAATAGGGAACACCGGAGCCTTCAGTGACGATGCTACGCTAGGAGAGAGATAGCTGGCTAGCGTCTCTTAAACATGCGGCATCGCCCCGTAGCCGCACGCCTTAGCCCCAACCACGTTTGCGTACAGCGAGGACTGGTGAGACGAAGTACGCACTGAGTATGTGGTTTGTGCAGATTGGGAAAAAACGGCAGGCCCCGGCGCCGAGGAAGTGACACAGGACGCAGAAAACGCTCATCCAGCTTACTGGGTGCACGCTGCTTCTGCTGCTCCACCGGCCAAGCTAAATCCAGCTTAGCAATGGCTCGGGTCACGACCTCGAGGAGTTCCTCATACAGCACAGGCTGAGAGGAATCCACGGGCTCGCTAGCATCCATCAGCTCACCTTTCTCGGAAGGAGAGGCATGTAATGCCGCGCTGTTCGCACCAGGAGAAGAAGCAGCCATCGGGCCTGCTTCTCCGAGAGAGCAGAAGCTCGATTCAGCAGAGGAAGCTGAAGCGGACTCATCTGACTCCAACCCTGCCGAGCCCCACGAGCGCCGGCCCTGTTTTACCTCAGCGAGAGCGGGACCGGAGCCGCGAGGGAGAGAGCTCTTCTCAAAGAGCCATGCGCTACAATGCGAGCAATCGACTCCCTCGAGAGCCGATTGTGCATGCTCCACTCCCAGGCAAACAACATACTGATCATGCGAATCCTTTCCGGTAATGAAACGCGGACATGGATGAACACACTTGCGGTAATTCTGTCTGCCAGCCATCACTCGATCAGAAAAACACAGTGAAACAGCGCTTACCTAAACGAGCAGAAGCTAGCGCTTCCTGTTTACGCAATGTCGCCCGCTGATGACGTCACGTTCCAAACGCCTGTTGGTCAGATTACACACATGGTTCAGAGCGTGGTCACGCAGGGGTGTACCCATAGCGTTTCGACGCAGCTCGAGTTCCTGTAGCGGAACTCTTAGCAAAATTAACAGAAAATAAAATCACTGCACTAACATACACACCATTAATAGTTAGTAATGATTTCATGAACTTTGTTAATAATAAAGTTGAACACATAAGGCAAAAAATCCAGATGATTAATATACAGTGAGGAAAATAAGTATTTGAACACCCAGCTATTTTGCAAGTTGTCCCACTTAGAAATCATGGAGGGGTCTGAAATTGTCATCGTAGGTGCATGTCCACTGTGAGAGACATAATCTAAAAAAAAAATCCAGAAATCACAATGTATGATTTTTTAAATATTTATTTGTATGATACAGCTGCAAATAAGTATTTGAACACCTGAGAAAGTCAATGTTAATATTTGGTACAGTAACAAATACCTTTGTTTGCAATTACAGAGGTCAAACATTTCCTGTAGTTTTTCACCAGGTTTGCACACACTGCAGGAGGGATTTTGGCCCACTCCTCCACACAGATCTTCTCTAGATCAGTCAAGTTTCTGGCCTGTCGCTGAGAAACACGGAGTTTGAGCTCCCTCCAAAGATTCTCTATTGGGTTTAGGTCTGGAGACTGGCTAGGCCACGCCAGAACCTTGATATGCTTCTTACAGAGCCACTCCTTGGTTATCCTGGCTGTGTGCTTCGGGTCATTGTCATGTTGGAAGACCCAGCCTCGACCCATCTTCAATGCTCTAACTGAGGGAAGGAGGTTGCTCCCCAAAATCTCGCAATACATGGCCCCGGTCATCCTCTCCCCTAATACAGTGCAGTCGCCCTGTCCCATGTGCAGAAAAACACCCCCAAAGCATGATGCTACCACCCCCATGCTTCACAGTAGGGATGGTGTTCTTGGGATGGTACTCATCATTCTTTTTCCTCCAAACACATTTAGTGAAATTATGACCCAAAAGTTCTATTTCGGTCTCATCTGACCACATGACTTTCTCCCATGACTCCTCTGGATCATCCAAATGGTCATTGGCAAACTTAAGACGTGCCTGGACATGTGCTGGTTTAAGCAGGGGAACCTTCCGTGCCATGCATGATTTCAGACCATGACGTCTTAGTGTATTACCAACAGTAACCTTGGAAACGGTGGTCCCAGCTCTTTTAAGGTCATTGACTAGCTCTTCTCGTGTAGTTCTGGGCTGATTTCTCACCTTCCTTAGGATCATTGAGATCACGAGGTGAGATCTTGCATGGAGCCCCAGTCCGAGGGAGATTGACAGTCATGTTTAGCTTCTTCCATTTTCTAATGATTGCTCTAACAGTGGACCTTTTTTCACCAAGCTGCTTGGCAATTTCTCCGTAGCCCTTTCCAGCCTTGTGGAGGTGTACAATTTTGTCTCTAGTGTCTTTGGACAGCTCTTTGGTCTTGGCCATGTTAGTAGTTGGATTCTTACTGATTGTATGGGGTGGACAGGTGTCTTTTTTTGCAGCTAACGACCTCAAACAGGTGCATCTAATTTAGGATAATAAATGTAGTGGAGGTGGACATTTTAAAGGCAGACTAACAGGTCTTTGAGGGTCAGAATTCTAGCTGATAGACAGGTGTTCAAATACTTATTTGCAGCTATAGCATACAAATAAATAGTTAAAAAATCATATATTGTGATTTCTGGATTTTTTTTTTTTTTTTTTAGATTATGTCTCTCACAGTGGACATGCACCTACGATGACAATTTCAGACCCCTCCATGATTTCTAAGTGGGAGAACTTGCAAAATAGCAGGGTGTTCAAATACTTATTTTCCTCACTGTATATATCTGGGTATTATCAGCATAACAATGGAAGCTAATTCCAAACCTTCTAATAATATTTCCTAAGGGAAGCATGTATATTGTGAAAAGCAGGGGTCCTAGAACTGAACCTTGTGGCATGCAATAATTTACAAGCATTAGCATTAGCTTTCCATTTAAGCCTACGAAATAGTACCAATCGGACAGGTAGGATTTAAACCAGCTTAATGCCTGTCCCTGAATGCCAATGTAATTCTGTAAGCGATCTAGGAGGAGATCATGGTCTATAGCAGGGGTCACCAACGTTGTGAGAAATCATTAACATGATCAGTGTCTTCACATAGATCAGGGGTGTCAAACTTAGTATCAAATCTGGCCTGACGTACAATTATATCCGGCCCATGAGATGATTTTATATAGATCTATTATTATTGTTATTAATGTTCAGGCAATATGAAGCGCTGATAACACAAACTACAGATCCCATAATGCAGCGCTTCAGCTGCCTTACCGAATGCTAGACTACCTGGAAACATTCCAGCGTCAATCAAGTCGAGCTTCTGTTGATGTATTTAACCCTATTGTACAGTTATTGTGAAGCCCCTTACAATGGTAAAGAGAAAAGTGAAAGAGAAAACCGATGGGATTCTGAGTATACGTTTACTGACACTGCGGGTAAACCCGTGTGTCTTATTAGTGGAGTAAATTTGGCTGTAATTAAGGAATTGAATCTAAGACGGAACTATAAGACAAAACATCAGGATAAGCTGAAAAACCTGATAGCAGAGCAGAAGATACAGAAAGGAGAAGAGTTAAAGAAGAATCTGACTTTCAGCAGACGTTTTTCACCACAGCAAAATCATAAAGTGAAGCTGGTGTGAAAGCAGAGGAGAAATCAGAGGCACATCAGTCGGGTGTGAGGGAGAGGGAGAGTTTCTGAAGAGCTGCATGATGAAGGTGTGATGTCTGGTGTTTGACTGGAGATATTTTTATGCAGAGCAAAATATTTTAAGTTATTTAAAGTTTAAGATTATTTTTTATAAAATGGCATAAGAGCATGATTGTTTTGATTTGTTGTTATTTTAACGTTTACTTAAAAACACAATTTTTATTTCTTTTTTCAGTTTTTTTTTTTTTTGCAGCATGTTCATATTTCTTTTTATGGAGAGCTATTTATTTAAAGTTAAAGTTGATTTATTCTGAAATAATATTCCTGTCTGTTCTTATTCATATTTATGTTCAAAAAACATTGTTTTAGTGTGTTCAATAAATGTTTATAATGTTCGTAAAGTGTGCTTTGAGTTTTGGCCCCATGTGCAATTGAGTTTGACATAGATAAATATCATTAATTATTAATAATAACATATAATTAAAGGTAAATTGAGGATTTTTTTAATTTCAGAATTGTGTATCAAACTGGTAGCCCTTCACATTAGTCGGTACCCAAAAAGTAGCTCTCGGTGTCAAAAAGATTGGTGACCCCTGGTCTATAGTGTCGAATGCAGCACTAAGATCTAGTAAAACTAACAGCGAGATGAAGCCTTGGTCTGAAGCTAAAAACAGGTCATCAGTGATTTTAACCAGGGCAGTTTTTGTGCTATGATGGGGCCTAAAACTTGACTGAAACTCTTCAAAGATATTGTTCTCTTGCAAGTGGGAACATAACCGAGCAGAGACAATCTTTTCCAAAATCTTAGACATAAATGGGAAATTTGAAATGGGTCTGTGATTCGATAGCGTGTTTGGATCCAGATTAGGTTTCTTAATGAGGGGCTTAATAACTGCTAACTTGAGGGATTCAGGGACGTGACCTAACAATAGTGAGGAGTTAATAATATTGAGAAGATGCTCACCAGCTGTATGTAACACTTCCTTCAATAGATTAGTTGGAATGGGATCTAATTGACATGTTGTTGATTTAGCTTTGGTAATAACATCATACAGCTCTTCCTGTCCTATACATGTAAAACAGTGAAGTTGTGGAGTTGTAGGTGAGATTGTGTCAGGAGATGCTGTCAGAGGTTGGACCGCCACAATTGTTTTTCTAATGTTATCAATTTTTTCAGTGAAGAAATTCATAAAGTCCTCACTACTAAAATGGGATGGAACACATTTTTCAGATACCTGATTTGTAGTAAATTTAGCTACTGTACTTAAAAGGAACCTGGGATTGTTTTTGTTGTTTTCTACTACAATGCACGACACTGTTGCCCCCATCCGGTTAAAAAAAAGGTTGGACAAAAAAACACCAGCACTATGGTATAATAGTCATATTATACCCTCAAGAGAACAGCCTGTAATCTGGAAGGAACATGGAGGAAAACTAAATTGGAGGTTTTTAGAATTGCGTAAAAAGTATGCTCAGCTACAGACAGGTGCTAAATGCTGCCAAAGCTGAACACCTGAGCAAACTCATAGAAAACAACTAAAACAATCACAGGTTCCTTTTCAGCACAGTAGCTAAATGAACAACAAAACAAGTATATGAAAAATGTATTCCATCACATTTTAGTAGATGAGGACATGACTTTCTTCACTGAAAAAATTAAAATATAAAAAAAACAATTGTGGACGACAAACCTCTGGCATCATCTCCTGATCCAATCTTACCTAAAACTCCACAACTACACTGCTTTACAAGTATAGGACAGAAAGAGCTGTATGATGTTATTACCAAAGCCAAATCAACAACATGTCTGTTAGATTCCATTCCAACTAAACTACTGAAAGAAGTGTTACACAAAGCTGGTGAGCCTCTTCTGAATATTATTAACTCCTCACTATCTTTAGGTCACGTCCCTAAACCCTTCAAGATTGCAGTTATGAAGCCCCTCATTAGGAAACCCAATTTGGACCTCTGAGACTATCACAGTGCAGGAGACTTGATTACACACAGGTGGATTCTATTTATCATCATTAGTCATTTAGGTCAACAGTGGATCATTCAGAGATCCTCACTGAACTTCTGGAGAGAGTTTGCTGCACTGAAAGTAAAGGGGCTGAATAATTTTGCATGCCCAATTTTTCAGTTTTTTATTTGTTAAAAACGTTTGAAATATCCAATAAATTTCGTTCTACTTCATGATTGTGTCCCACTTGTTGTTGATTATTCACAAAAAATTACAGTTTCATATCTTTATGTTTGAAGCCTGAAATGTGGCAAAAGGTCGCAAAGTTCAAGGGGGCCGAATACTTTCGCAAGGCACTGTATGCACCATTCTCTGTGCTGTGTGATTCTTCCCTGATCAGAAAAGACACCATGAGCATCGTAGATCACATGGGAAACATCTTCAAGAAGTAAGTTTTCTTTGGGCATGACCTAACAACAATATACATGCTTTCCTTGGGAAATTTTATTAGAAGGCATGGGATTAGCTTCCACTGTTATGCTGAAGATACCCAAATATATTCCTCATCAAAACCAGACGATACAGCTCAATTGGCTCGGATAACTGAGTGTGTTAAAGAATTAAAAGATTGAATGACATTTAAATTATTAAATTCTGATAAGACAGAGATTTTGCTCATTGGCCCAAAAACCAGTACCAGTGCTTTTCAACCTGCATTTAGAAGGATGTACTGTAACTACTAGTTCAACAGTAAACAACCTGGGAGTTATTTTAGACAGCAAATTGCCTTTTAAGTATTATATCAACTATATTACAAAAACAGCCTTCTTCCACCTTAGAAATATTGCTAAGCTAAGAAACATGTTGCCTATACCTAATGCAGAGAAGTTCATCCATGCATTCATGACCTCCAGACTGGACTATTGTAATGCATTACTGGGAGGTTGTCCTGCACCATTAATAAACAAGCTACAGTTAGTCCAGAATGCAGCACCCAAAGTTCTCACAAGGTCGAGAAAATATGATCATATAACCCAAATCTTATCATCCCTACACTGGCTAACTGTTATGGTTCCAATTGACTACAAACTACTGCTACTTACTTAAAAAGCCCTAAATGATTTAGCTCCCATGTATCTTTCCAGTCTTCTAAAACACTACAATCCATCACACTCCTTGAGATCTCAAAACCCCAGACTTCTAGTAGTTTCTAGAATAGCAAAGTCCACTAAAGGTGGTAGAGCATTCTCACATTTAGCTCTTAAACTTTGGAATAGTCTTCCTGACAGTGTTTGGGGTTTAAACATACTTTTCCAGTTTAAGTGCAGATTAAAAACATATATTTTTAGCAAAACCTACCCATAACCAGAGGTGGGAAGTAATGAAGTACAAATAATTCGTTACTGTACTTAAGTAGATTTTTTTGGTATCAGTACTTTACTCCACTATTTATTTTTCAGACAACTTTTTACTTTTACTCATTACATTTTTACACAAATATCTGTATTTCTACTTCTCATATTTTCAAACCCGGCTCGTTAGTTTAGTTTTAATTAATTGATTTGGGGAAATGTTAATATTTTAATTTTTTAACTGCGCACCGATTTTAGCCCACCAACCGATTTCCTGTCATTGTGTGTCTTTTTCAATCCACTGGTGTATAATGTCCTGTCTCTCTCACCACAGATGTAGACTAGTTTATGAATGAGCAGGTAGAAGGCAACAAGAAGTAAAGTTAAAGTGGATGAGACAGAGGGAGTCAGTGATGTAAACATGACTGAGAACAGAGACATTCCTGATCACCTGATCATCATCATCATCATCGTCATCATCTTTTCTCTGCTTGTGTTCTATATGTGGATGATCAGCCTGGACACATTCATTAGGTAACAACATTTTTAGTTAGTTTTGTATTAACACACACACATATATACATATACATATATATATATATAGAGAGAGAGAGAGAGAGAGAGAGAGACACACACATATATATATATATATATATATATATATATATATATATATATAAGGCTGTCAAAATTTAAATTCTTTTAAACGGCACTAAATTTTATTAACGCACTCAATTCAGCGCACATTTCTGTTTTACCATTTTATTTAAAAAAAAAAATACATAAATAAATAACTAAATATAAAAGAAGCGAAATTAAAACCTAGAGCAAAACATACACTTATTCACGACATCCTTTCTTTACTTAGATATAAAATAAATAAACTTCGCCGAAAAATATTTTAATATTTTTTTAACTTAAATTATTCTCCGGTATCAACTCATTAACTGTCCATGTGGAAACATAGCAAAGGTTCCGTTTGGTGTCCTGATGATTTACGTCATTTAAACCACCATAATTACTTTAAAATATTTACAAGAATTTTTTGTCTTCATGCTTTATGTTGCATCCATATTTCTCAATGTCTATGTTGCTTAGTATTAAAAAAGGAAGCATTAATATATGGTACATTTAGAACAGATAGAAATGTGCAATTAATTTGCAATTAAATATTTAATTTAATAACCTCTGTACAATATATATATATATATATATATATATATATATATATATATATATATATATATTCAACTGCACATTTCTTAAATGACATAATATTATAACCTTCCACTTCTGCACATTTCCTCTTCAATGCCATAGCATTAGAACATCTATCTGTACTTCTTAATGATGTCCACACATCTCTGCACTGTTATAGCCTTTATATTTATTCACATGCTGTACATATGCTACATATTTATCTTCACTTTTTGCACGATTACTACTTTTTTTGGGTGCGTGCACAGGTGTATAAGAGGCTGATTCACGTACACACACTTGCAGGTGATCTGTGATTTATAAAGCAAATATTGCTTACAGGTGTGCATACAGGATTGCTTTAGTCAGTCAGGTCTAGGTTTAGCAACGTTATGTGCCCCAAAAATTAGTTCAGAGGAATACCTGAACATACTGAATGAAAAGTTTACCATTCCAGTACAGTGGATTTATTTCTTCTGTGATGGCACAGGCTTATTCCAAGATGACAATGCCAGGCTTCATAAGGCTCAAAAAAAGCGGTTATGGGTGTGAGAGACATCATTTCCCCACAAGGCTTGGTCACCACATAGTTCAGACCTTAACCCCAGTGAGAATGTATTTGATGTGCTGGAGAGACTTTATGCAGTGGTCTTACTCTCCCATCATCAGTATATCTTGAGAAAAAATTTAATGCAACTCTGGACAGAAATACATTTTGTGACATTGCATAAGCTTTGTGAAATAATGACAAAAGGTGTGCCATAATAAAAGCAAAATATGGCCCATCAAAAGTCACATTAGTGTGACACTTGTTTGACCAGGCAGTGTATAAAAATACATAAAATAATACACTAACACAAAAACCTTATTAGTCTTTAATAACAGTTATAAGCCATCATTGTAAAGTTTTCTTGCAATGGGTTTATGCTTTTTTCATTCATACACATGAGACTAAGATGATAGCTCTGTAGTCACTAAGAAATCAAATACATTTTGAGAAATTATCTCTAAATGACCTAGTTACTATGCATTGCCCAAGCATGTATAAAGAGGGGAACACCCTATAAAAACACAACATATTTACAATGTATGTAACAAATGAAACCAACCTAATTTTACAAAGATACCAAACATTTAAAAATTAAGGTATTACATAAAAATAACACAGACATACAGGACAATTTAAAGAATGAATTTATAAGTTTGCAAATGCAAGCATTGTAAAACTTTCTTTATTCAAAGTTGCAAAGTTTACAAACTGCTGAACAATATTATTTTATTGATGTATAGTATGTATCGAAATTCACACAAGGACAATTGTGATTTTATATTTTATCTATCTATCTATCTATCTATCTATCTATCTATCTATCTATCTATCTATCTATCTATCTATCTATCTATCTAAATAATATAACAAAACAAGCACCTTTATTCACTTATTTCCTACATGCACTTTTACGAAGATGGAGGCAGATATGTCTACCATGTGAGGACATAGAAAGAAACAACCCAGTGAAAGCATGTATTGATTTTTCTTGAAAAACATTTCTCAATTCTAGAATTATCTGATCACAACTGTTTTTCTAAAAATAAACGTAACTCAGAAAGCATCTTTGGGCACAGTTTCCAATCATTTGTAGAAAGAATTTTTAAGAAAATTGTGTTTAAGTCCCTAAGCAATTTGCTTTACATATAGTCATCATCCACAGGTTGTCCATGCATGTCACAGTAATGGATGAAAATAACAGCTACCCGCTGAAACACACCTAGTTGCATCTGACGACGCTCTGAGATCTCCTCACCAATGGTCTCCATGCAGAGATCAGCTGAAAGCTGTCCTTTGCGCCGTGGAGCATAGATAGTAGCTGAAGAAAATAATGCATATTGCCTTAGAAATTTAGGGTGTAAAGTATATGTAATAACACAGAATTTCAGCTTTAATCCACATTTAACTTTCATAATGAAACAAAAAAAACCCCAAAAACCACTAAAATAAGATTAAGAACGAGAATGTAGAACACAAACGTTTTCAGTTCCCCATATAAGATAACAAAACACCTCAAGAAAAATGTATTTAACAGAAAGTGTGTTAGTAAGGAGTTAGGCTACTACAATCAACCAGCTTCAGGGTAATTTGAAACAGATTCAAAAAGTCAAATTTAAAAATTTCAAATTAAAACATATCAAATACCAATAGAAAAGTAAATTATTTAAAAAATGAGAACAATTACACAAACCTCAAGAAGCATTGTTTATAGAGCTAACCCTAGTAGAAATCAACAAGTATGATGGAGTTGATTGGAATATTAAGTTCGCCTCGAATTCCATGCAAGTCAAAACTGATCAATAAAAAAAAATCAACAACTTTTAAATTTTGTAATTTGTGAGATGGAACCTCCATGGATCAGACACGTTTGTAATGCACATTACACACAAATTTTTATCATGTTCCTAAAACCATTACGAGTCAGATGAATTATTAGTAGTATTCAAATTTTATTGAATATTAATGATATAACTTAATTTGTTATTTTCTTTCAAGCACCTGTGCTGCAACAAAACACAACTGTGGCCATTGGCAGAGGTTCCCCATGCATTAATAATGCATTAAGGACTGATGCTGATCCAGTCTTTCTTTTTTTGAACCAAGACTGATGCTAAAATTTAAGGGCTGGTGACACCAGTGTCTAAAGGTAATATGGAGCCTTACTCTGACAAGTTTTTCCATTATTCCCTGGTCAGGGAATAATGACTTATTTATACTTGCATTTAGACTTAGTGTGCACTCTGACACCTTTCTATTACCACATTACCTTTATTTTTAATCTACACTGGCTTCCAATTAAATCTCGTACTGATTATAAAATACTACTACTGACGTATAAAGCACTTAATGGTCTTCCGCCGCAGTATCTCAGTGAACTTCTGTACCAATAAGATCAAAAGGTGCAATCTATTTGTTGGTACCTCAAATAATAAAGACTACAGCAGAGGGCAGATCTTTCTCCTATAAAGCCCCACAGATATGGAAAAGCCTTCCAATTAGTGTTCGGGACTTCTGTGTTCATTTCAAGGCTGAAAATATTTATTTAGTCAAGTCTTTTATCAGTAGATTTTTCTTAAGTAAAGGAGAAGATCTGGAGGGATCATGGATATAGAGTGTCTGGTGAACTAGGATATTTGTATGCTGTCATCCACTCACTCTCACACGTTCACTCAGGTTTGTTAAGGGTGGTGTGGTGGGTCGTCTCTTATCCCAGAGATCCCTCATGTCTGTGTTACCTTCTGGTTCTCCCATTTAGCTATGCTGCCATAGCGAGTCTTGCCGGAGTCCCCAACTGCACAGAGTCCTTCACTTTTATACAACAATAAGGATACATAATAATCTCACTCACTCGCTCACTCGCTCGCTCGCTCGCTCACTCGCTCTTACTCGCTCTCACTCGCTCTCACTCACTCACGCTCCTGAGGTTCCATTGACCACTGTTCCTGCCCCCTCCCACTTCATCCAGGCCTCTGGATAGTGTTCTCTTCATTTGGAAGCCACTCTGTGCATCTGGGGACAGTTTCTCATCAACGCTTCCATGAAATTACGGGGTAAGAATAGGAGCTTTGAGGATGGATTTGAACTGTAGTTAATGTCCAGGAAAATGTCCTGCTACACTGACTCAGGACTATAGTTTGCATCTGATCACCATCACTGTACCCTGCAACATTGTTTATCTGTAATTAATGGACATTCGCTGCAACCCAGATGAGGATGGGTTCCCTCGTGTCTGGTTCCTTTCAAGGTTTCTTCCGGACGCCATCTCGCCAGTTGCCATTTGCCACCGGCTTGCTCATCAGGGACAAACTTACATTTATAAAGAACATCTTTTTCATTTTGATCACATTATCTGTGTTAAGCTGCTTTAAAAATGTTCATTGTAAAAGCACAATACAAATAAAAAATAATTGAATTATTAAAGTTTACAGATTGTCCTTCCTCTGACCACTTTTTGCCATACCATTTTGCAAATGCTCTGGCACAGTTTTCTTTCCAACAATATGGCGATTGTAAAAGTTACTAAAAACCTAGCCTTTTACTGCTTAAACATGTTATTTTATTCACTGTGATTAGCTCAAACAAATATAAGCATTACCATGGAGGACCATAAAGACATGTCTTTTCAAGGTTGGAGTGGAAAAATTGGTGTGGCAAGCCCTTACAATATACACTGAACACCTTCAGAATGAATTGAAATGCTTAATGCCTTCTCATCTGACACCAGTGCCTAAATTCAGTAATACTCTGAATGGGCAAAATTCCATAGCCACATGCCAAAATCTACTGGCTAGACTTTCTTGGAAATTAAGGTTTTTCTAACTCAAGGGAGGGGCATCATCTAGATTTCGATGTTCAAAAAGCATATATAGGAGAGACAGTAAGCTTTCCAAAATTATTTTGGCTATAAAAAGTATTAAAGCACCTAATGGGTCCTTTTCAACCTAGGATTTCAGGATTTCAACAGTCTTCTTCTTCTTCTTTTGGCTGCTCCCATTAAAAGTCACTACAGCAGATCATCCGTCTCCATACTACTCTGCCCTCTACATCTGCCTCTTTCAAACCAACTACCTGCATGTCTTCCCTCACCACACCCATATACCTCCTCCTGTCCCTCCTTCCTGGTGGCTCCATCCTCAGCATTCTCCTACTGATATACCCCATGTCCCTTCTCTGCACATGTCCAAACCATCTCAATCTCGTCTCCCTCACTTTGTCTCCAAAACGTCCTACATACGCTGTCCCGCTAATAAACTTGTTTCTAATCCTGTCTATCCTCGTCACTCCAAAATTAAAATCTCAACATCTTCAGCTCTGTTACCCTCCAGCCTCCTTTCTTTTAATCAATGCCACTGTCTCTAAACAATACAACATCGCAGGTCTCATCACAGTCCTATAAACTTTCCCTTTGACTTTTGCAGATACCCTTCTATCACAAATTACTCCCACTGACTTTCATTCTTCTTCTCTCCAGCACATACCTCCATCTCTCCAGGCCCTTCTCAGCCTGCTCCCAACTCTCCCCACAAATAACAATATCATCTGTAAACATCATAGTCCATGGAGACTCCTGTCTGACCTCGTCCGTCAACCTGTTCATCACCACTGCAAACAGGAAAGGGCTCAGAGCCGATCCTTGATGCAGTCCAACCTCCACCTTAAACCCTACTGCACACTTCACTGCTGCCACACTGTCCTCATACATGTCCTGCACCACCCTCACACACTTCTCTAAAACACCCAACTTCCTCATACAATACCACAACTCCTCTCTCGGCACTTTGTCTCTTTCTCCAAATCCACAAACACACAATGCAACTCCTTCGGACCTCCTTTATACTTCTCAAGCAAATAATTTGTCTGTGGTGCTCTTCCTCAGCATACAACCATACTGTTGCTCACAGATGGTCACCTCTTCTCTTAGCCTGGCTTCCTCCATCTTCTCAACACACTCTCCTCACTAGTTAACACATTTCCATCTCCACCATTTATTGCTCTAACTTGCGGCACATCTTTCGAAGCTCGGTCCCTCTGCCTGGTCAATCGGTACAAATCCTTTTCTCCTTCCTTAGTGTCCAACTTCTCATACAGATCCTATTATGCTTTTTCCTTGGCTTTCACCACATCCCTCTTTACCTGCTGCCACATCTCCTTGTACTCCCTGCCTACTTTTCTTATCTCTCTTTCAAACCCAAATCTGTTTCAGCAACCTCTTTCTTCTTATGCTCTCCTGCACTTCCTCATTCCACCGCCATGTCTCTATGTCTTCCTTTATATTTTCAGATGTCACACCAAGTACCTTTCTAGCTGTCTCCCTTATCACTTCTGCAGTAGTTGCCCAATCATCCAGCACCTCTTTACCACCACTGAGCCCCTGTCTGACTTCCCTGAATCTTACACTACAGTCTTCAGTTTCGACCATCTTATTCTTCTTTCAGTCCTCATTCTCCTCCTTCTTCTGCTTCACCTCTAAAGCTATTCTACAGACCACCATCCGTTGCTGTCTAGCTACACTGGAGGCTATAAGGTGTTGGCAGGGGACAATATCCTTCAGTTTGCATCTCCTACATAGAATATAGTCCACCGGTGTGCACCCTCCTCCACTCTTATACGTCACCCTATGCTCCTCTTTATTCTTCCTAAAATACGTATTTACCACTGCCATTTCCATCCTTTTCTCAAAATCTACCACCATCTGCCCTTCCACATTGCTTTCCTTAAGGCCATACCTACCCATCACCTCCTCATCACCTCTGTTCCCTTCACCAACATGCCCATTAAAGTCTGCCCCAATCACTTATCATTCTTTTCTAGGTACACTCTTTACCACTTCATCTAACTCACTCCAAAATTTTTCTTTCTATTCCATCTCACAACCCACTTGTGGAGCATAGGCACTGATGACATTTGTCATCACCCCTTCAACTTCCAGCTTCACGTTCATCACCCTATCAGAAACTCTCTTCACCTCCACTACACTCTTACTGTACTCTTACTTTAGAATCACGCCTACACATTTTCTCTTTCCATCCACACCATGATAGAACAGTTTAAACCCCCCTCAAATGTTCCTGACCTTACTCCCTTTCTCCACTTCATCATATCAGCTAACTCTCTCCCTTTACCAGTCATAGTAAAAACATTTAAATTACCAACCCAAAACTCCACTCTCCTACACTTCTTCCTTTCCCTGCTGTCTCTGTAGACGTCTTCCTCCACTCCTTCTCCTCCTTTGGCCAACAGTAGCCCAATTTCCACCTGTACCCTGTTGGCTAACAATACCTGTGGTGGTCGTTGGTAACCTGAGCCTTGACCGATCCGGTATGAAAATCTGATTTGTGATCTGCATATTTGATTGGCACATGGTTTACGATGGATGCCCTTTCTAACGCAACTTTTATCCGGGCTTGGAACCGGCACTAAAAATGCACTGGCTTGTGCAAACCTAATAGCTGGGTTATAGGATTTCAACAGTGCTGTGGCAAAATAATCAGTACTTTAGTTTGATGAAGATACATGTGAAGGAATATATATTAACTCATATGAATTGGCGTTCTCTGTCACTTATATAAGAATGGGTTCTATATTGAATCTGGTTCCTTTTAGGGTTTGAGCCCCATAAGCACCTCAGGGAATTTTCTATGCCACCGTCACAACTGGCTTGCTCATTATGAATAAACCCATAGGTACCCAGGAGTAATTATTGATGCTAAAATGTATACCTGTAATGTATTTATTTCTGTTAATCTGCATTGGAAAAATGTCCAAAATCGCTAAACAAATAAAATTGTAATTAATTTAATGAAGGAAAGCCTAGTGTAGCATTTTAATACAGCCATGAATAACAAATTAATGCTGGTTTCAAAAGTAAATATACATTTTTTTTACAGATTTAATGAAAACCGTCCATCTGGTCATCAACAACATCACAGTGATCTTTACTTACTGCTTTCATCATCCTCAAAGTCACAACGAGCATAACTGTTGGGTACTGCTAAACGTAGAGAACGAAGCCATGGGAAATCAGAGATCATTGAGTATGGTGCCCCATCTACTACACCTAAAGTAGAGAATGAAGTAAACTGTTTCATGGTAATGGAGTTAAACAACAGAAAATAGTTTAAATCCATCAATTAAACTTTTAGTTAAAAAAATAAAATAAAATAAATAAATTTCAGGTCATACACAGATCCCTTTGCAGAAAATTATATCTAGCAGGATCCCAGACCTGCTTCCTCTCACCCTCTAAGGTATAGATGTCTCTGCCCCATGGGTAGTGAGGATTTTTTTTTATGTCTGCTTCGGTTCTTCTAGCCTCTGGGAAGAATTCATTCTTGATTAATTCCCTGTTGGATCAACAAAAAACACTTAAGAAAGGAAATAGGAAGGAGCATATACACAAAATAAAACAATATTTGAATTATTGCTTGAATTGTATTTCTAGGAAATGTTCTGTAAATTAACAAACATAATATAAATAGATTGTAGACACAGACTATAAATAGATTGTGGACACAGATTTGTAAATGTTTTTTTTTTCCTTTCTTATAGAAATTAATTATTAGTATCCAAACCAGAAGTACAAACTGTTGAGACGTCTGCAGAATTTGTCAATAAAGGACAAGCTCAAACTAGAGAGGAAAATTTGCCAGAATTCTTGTTTGTTTAAAAATGTTATTTGAGTTATTTGACTACTCAAAGTATATCTAAGATTCATTTCTATAGTATTGTCTCTTGAGAAGATATACTAAAAAGGTTGCTGAAATATGAGGGGTGTACTCACTTTTGTGAGATACTTTATATATTGTTAATATCTTGGGAAATGATTTGCAATAATTAAGTCCAATAATAATAATAATTTTCTGCCATTTGTACAAAATACATTTCATGCTGCTACAAATTTCACTTAATATATGCACAGACCAGGCATGACATTATGACACGAACATTTTGTCCTCAAAATTGATGTGTTAGAAGCAGAAAAAATGGGCCTGTGTAAGGATTGCACAAGGGACAAATTGTGGTGGCTAGATGACTGGGTCAAGCATCTTCAAAACTGCAGCTCTTGTAGGATGTTCCCAGGCTGCAGTGATCAGAATCAATTAAACATAGTCCAAGAAAGGAACAGTGTTGAACCGGCAGAGTTGAAACTAGAAGTGAAAGCAGACCTTCAAAAGATTTCTGACAGAGGAATGAACAGAATATCAGAAGAGTTGTCCAAGAGCCAAGGACCACTTGTGGAAAGACCTGGAATTAGCAGGTACAATTGTTTAAAAGAAAATAAGTAATGCACTCAACCGCCATGGTCAGTGTGCATGCTCAACACGCAAAACTCCATTTCTAAAGAAAAGGCATGTTGAAGCTTGTTTAAAGTTTGCTACACAACATTTGGACAAGCCTGTGAAATACTGGGAGAATATAGTCTGGTCAGATGAGACCAAAACTCTTTGGATGCCATTATACACACCATGTTAGGATGACAAATGGCACTGCACATCACCCCAAAAAAACATACCAACAGTGAAGTTTGGAGGTGGGAACATCATGGTGTTGGGCTGACACACAGTCAAGAAAACTCTTAATTGGTTTCAGAGAAAGAAAATAAAGCTGCTAGAATAGCCCAGGCTTGAATCCCATTAAAAATCTATAGAAATAACAAAAGATCAGAGTTCATAGAAGAGGCCACAGAAACTTCAAGATTTAAAGAGTTTGTGTAGATGCGATGCTGGTTGAACTACTTTGTGTTTTAACTCAGAGATAAGCAAAAATATAGGAGTTTTTTAATGAGTTTTAAGATTAATAGTGATAACTACAGGTAGTCCTCTACTTACAATGGAGATACGTTACGACGACCCCATCCTAAGTCAAAAATATCTTAAGTCGAAGATGGTACTATGACTGACAGTCCTGCCTGCTTCATGCTGATCATTTTAATTTTCTATTCTAAACTGATAGCTTTCCTCTTTTTTTCACTTCAAGCAGGAGACATACTTGGGTGCTTGGAAGACATGCTTTTATCACTAAAATTGCTGCTTGAAACCATTTGAAACCGAAAAAATCCACACTGAGACAACTTTACTCCGTCGACCGCTAGCGAGAGTGGGGCATCTCACAGGGCGAGATTTACGCTCATCCCAGCTGCGCGTCCAATGTATTGTGCTGCTGCCTGTGCCTGTTGCACTCCTTTCTTCACTTCTCTAACACACTCTCCATTACTTTGCACTGTTTACCCCAGGTACCTGAACTCCACCACCTTCTCCACCTCTTCTAACTGTAACCACACCATTCCACTGCCCTCCCTCTCATTTACGCACATGTACTCTGTCTTACTCCTACTGACTTTCATTTCCCTTCTCTCCAACGTGTACCTCCACCTCTCCAGGCTCTTCTCAACCTGCTCACTACTCTTACCACAAATCACAATATCATCCGCAAACATCATAGTCCAGGGAGACTCCTGTCTGACCTCGTCCATCAACCTGTCCATCACCACTGCAAACAGGAAAGGGCTCAGGGGCGATCCTTGATGCAATCCAACCTTCACCTAGAACCAGTCTGTCTTTCCTACTGCACGCTTCACTGCTGTCACACTGTCCTCATACATGTCCTGCACCACCCTCACATACTTCTGTGATACACCTGACTTCCTCTAACAATACCACAACTCCTCTCTTGGCACCCTATAGTACGCTTTCTCTAAATCCACAAATACACAATGCAATTCCTTCTGTCCTTCTCTATACTTCTATCAACATTCTCAAAGCAAATAAGGCATTTGTGGTGCTCTTCCTTGGCATGAAACCATACTATTGCTCACAGATGATCGCCTCTTCTCTCATCCTGGCTTCCACTACTCTTTCCCATAACTTCATGGTGTGACTGATCAACTTAATTCCCCTGTAGTTACTGCAGGCCTGTACATCTCCCTTATGCTTAAAGATCGGTACCAGAACACTCTTTCTTCATAACTCAGGCATCCTCTCACCTTCCAGAATCTTGTTAAACAATCTGGTTAAAAACTCCACCGCCATCTCTCCTAAACATCTCCATGCTTCTACCGGTATGTCATCTGGTCCAACCGACTTTCCTCTCTTCATCCTCTTAATCGCTGCTCTCACTTCCTCCTTACTAATCGTATCCACTTTCAGCTTTACTATCTCCACATCATCCAACCTTCTCTCTCTCTCATTTTTCTCATTCATCAGTTTCTTAAAATACTCCCTCCACCTTCTCAACACACTTTCCTCCCTAGTCAACACATTTACATCTCCATCCTTTATTGCTCTAACTTGCAACACATCCTTCTTAGCTCGGTCCCTCTGCCTGGCTAATCGGTACAAATCCTTTTACAGTCTCCAATCTCCTTCAGGTTGCATCCCTTACATAGAACATAATCCACCTGTGTGCACCTTCCTCCACTCTTATACGTCACCCTATGATCCTCTTTCTTCTTAAAATAAGTATTCAACACTGCCCTTTCCATCCTTTTAGCAAAATCTACTACCATCTGCCCTTCCACATTCCTCTCCTTCAGGCCATACCTACCCATAACCTCCTCATCACCTCTGTTTCCTTCTCTGTTTTCCTTCATCTACATGCCCATTAAAGTCTGCCCCAATCACCAGTCACAGGCATATTCACAACTCCTAAAATGTTCCTATAAGCACCACTGAGGCCAATGTCTGCACATGGAAGAAACATTACTCCATTACCAACCGGGCATGCACAGGAGCTCCTTGCAAGTTTTCTGATCAGGAAGTAAGAAAGTTAGACAGAAGAATAGCCCAAGAGCCAAGTACCACTTGGAAAGAGCTACAGTAAGACTTGAAGGCAGCAGGTAGAGTTGTCACACATAACAACAGGCAATGCATTCCACCGTCACAGCCTCCATGGACACTCATGCTGTAGCATGATGTAGCATGTAGGCATGATGAAGAAAATGCATGTTAAAACTTGATTACGTTTTCTAAACAACAATAATATACGCCAATAATGACGGCAATAATATCACATGCCATACTTGGAGGAGAACACCATATTTCTGAAGGGTAGCTCATTGGAGCCATATACCAGGTAATATTTCACATGAATCTGTTGCCATCTACCAGAATGATTAGGATGAGATGTAGGTGACCTTCCAGAAGGACAATTATGATGTTAATAATAATATTGTGATTTCTTTATCTGTATAGATTTCTCAAGTTAATGCCAATGTGTGGTCAAAATTTCATGTGTATTGCTGCATTGGGACTCGGTTTAATAAAAAATAAAAAAATAAAAAGTTGTGCTGAATAATAATAATAATAAAATAAATATTTCCCCCACTGTAGGTTTTCTAAAATATATGAGCTATTTTTGTAGGTTTCTCTCTCATAAAATTCATCACTGATTTTCCCTGCCACTATTGCCATGGGAACACAATTTTTATATACCAGTGATATTATAATTAATAAAAGGCCAGTGCTCCTTAATATAATTTAATCATATCCCAAATTTCCAGAATATAAAATAAATTCATATAAATCAAAGGCAATGCACATCTCAGGAGCATGATTCTCTCAAGATAACATCAAAGAGTGAACTTGGAGAAAATAGAGGCCTCAGGATGTGGAAGAATCACAGCTACTGTTTGGCAAATAAGTATTTGATACACTCCCGATTTCTTGGAAGTTTTCCCACTTACAAATAACAGACAGATCTGTAATTTTCATCATAGGTACTACGATAGATTCTGTGAGAGTCAGAATCTAGAAAAAAAAAATACAGAAAATCACATTGTATGATTTTTTAATAGATAATTTCCATTTTATTGCATGAAATAAATATTTGATCACCTACCAACCAGCAAGAATTCTGTCTCTCTCAGACCTAAAAGTTTGCCTTTAAGAAGCCCTCCTATCCTCCACTCATTACCTGTATTAATTGCACCTGTTTGAACTTGTTACCTGTATAAAAGACACCTGTCCACACACTCAATCAGACTCCAACCAATACACTATCGGCAAGACCAAAGAGATGTCGAAGGACAAAATTGTAGACATGCACAAGGCTGGGATGGGCTACAGGACAATAGGAAAACAGCTTGGTAAGAAGACAACAACTGTTGGTGCAATTATTAAAAAATGGAAGAAATTTAAGATGACTGTCAGTTTTCCTTGGACTGGGGCTCCATGCACTCTCTCACCTCGTAGAGTATCAATGATCCTGAGAAAGGTGAGGGAGCCTAGAACTTCATGACAGGACCTGGTCACTGATGAAGAGAGCTCAGACCACAGTCTCAATTAGTAACATTAGTAACACACTACACTAGGGGTGGGCAAACTTTTTGACTCACGGGCCACAATGGGTTCTAAAATTTGACAGAGGGGCTGGGTGGGCCGTGAGTGGCCCGTTTAGTGGCCCGTTTAGAACCCATTGTGGCCCGTGATTTGACAGAGGGGTCGGGCCAGGAGATTAATGTGTTAATCACAATTAATGTGTTATCGCAAATGCTTGATTGCAGTTGTTGCTTCTAAGGGTGGCCTTCTAAGGGTGGTTTAGAGGGCAAACACTTTCACACAGAGCCATGTAGTTTTGGATTTTGTTTTCACTCAATAATAAAAACGTTCATTTAAAAACTGCATGTCCTTCCGGTTATGGCAATGTGAGAGAGGGCAGCGGGGACGAGGACCTCCCAACCACACTCCTTTCAAACCTGTTAAAGCGTCTTCTTTTTTTTAATCTAATTGCTTAACGACATCAAATATAAGATCTACACTCAATTCGGGAAGAGAAATAAGCAACTTGAAGCAGAAGCAAGGTACTGCACCAGCAACACGTTCAGGTGCTACTATGGCGGGCAAGTTAGCAATCATGGCGTCTAACGAAACCGCTAACAGCAAGGGTTCACCTGTTAAAGACAACACAGACAATTTGTCGATGAGTCAGCTAATCTCCGAACTGGCAAGCTTGATTCATGATTCAATCCAGCCGTTGCAAGCCTCACTTGACACGTTAAGGGAAACAGTAAGCTCATTTCAGCATCGACTCACGTCCAATGAAGTATTAGCTGGTGAAAACTTTAAAAGGCTGGTCGCAACGGAAACGGCGATTACAGCCTTGAAAACGCAAAATTTATCTATTCTTGACCATATTGATGATCTTGAGAACAGATCCAGAAAGGCTAACCTGCGTATTATTACCATTCCGGAAGGCAGTGAAGATGGAAAAGACCCCGTTAAATTCGTATCTGCGTTGCTTAAAGAAACTATGGAGAGCGTGTTTGACAGTCCTCCTGAACTTGAGCGTGCACATCGCTCGCTTCGCCCCAGACCGGGTGCAGGACAATCTCCAAGACCATTCATTGTCTGCTTCCACCGATTTCAGGAAAAGCAGAGGGCACTGCACTGGGCCAGGCGACATGATATTAAATACAACGGAGTGTCACTGAGACTGTACCCGGATCTGAGTGCAGCCTTAGCGAAAAAAATGCGCCGGATTCAAAGAAGTTAAACAGTCCCTCTATCAGAAAGGCATAAAGTTTCAACTTTTTTATCCGAGTGAAGTTCGGGGAGGAAACACACCTTTGATTCACCTACGGCTGCTGAGACTTTTTACAGACAACGCACTCATGCACAAGATTAAAAACTGGCTTTGGCTAACAGGCTGCACTTTCTGCGAAGGTGAATAATAACAGCAAAACACTCAGGGATGTGGTCATTTAAATCACCAAGAAGAGACAGATTTTTTGCTTTTGTTTCTGTTTAATGCCTTGTAGTTTAAGCTGCACGACTCATTGTAGTGACGCTATGCTGTACTTCATGTATATATTAGTGGTTTGGGCTCCTCAAGTAGTTTAAGTGGTAGAGTACGGATAACCGGGAGCCGTGTGAGTTAAATGGTTGCTGCTGCTTGTTTCTGTTGGGGAAACAAGCTTAGGGAGTATTATGGGAGGTTTGGTTTTGCGTGTTGTTTATTACAAGAAGTTTTGTTTTATGTTATGTCTACAGAAGTTCTTAACGGTGAGGAAACTTGTGTTGCTGATTGCATCTCTGTGCTGTTTTTGCCTGTTTAAATTTATACTTGCACATGGCTAATAAGGCCGATTTAGCTAAATTTCCTGGGGGGTCGAAAGTTAGATTTGTTAGCTGGAATGTAAAAGGCCTAAATGGCCCAACCAAAAGGAGCAGGATTTTGGCATATTTAAGAAAATTTAAATCTGAAATAATATTCCTACAGGAGAAACACCTACGTATTAGCGATCAGTTTAGACTCAGAAAATCAATGGTGGGACTCTAAGGCACGGCCACTGGCATACACAAAAACATTCAATTTACGATCTCTGCTTCTATTATGGATCCTTAGGGTAGATATGTTATAGTCTCTGGGAGTTTGTATCATGTTCCTGTCTTATTAGTTAACGTATATGCCCCCAACTGGGATGATGTGAGTTTTATTAATAAGCTTGTTTCTATTTTGCCAGATCTTAACTCCCATCGCATGATATTCGGTGGTGACTTGAATACTGTTATGGATCCACCCCTCGATCGTTCCAACCCCAGGTCATTATCCCGTTCTAAAATGGCCCATGCCTTATCCACATTCTTTGATCAAGTGGGAGCCGTTGATCCGTGGCGATTTCTGTTTCCACGCAGCAAAGCATACTCTTATTTCTCGCAAGTACACCACTCCTATTCAAGAATGGATTACTTTTTATAAATAAATCTCTCCTTCCTTCTGTTGAACAAATCGATTATTTACCTATTGTGGAATCAGATCATGCTCCTGTGCAATTAGATCTTGTTTGCAATCTGAGGTACAACGAACGGCCTCTGTGGAGACTAAATACGTCCTTGTTATCAGACCCTGAATTTTGTACATTCGTAACTACGGCTATAGATAACTTCTTACTGCATAACAGATCAGAATCTATATCGGCATCTACATTGTGGGAAACACTGAAAGTAGTCATAAGGGGGGAAATAATCTCATATATTTCAACTCTAAATAAAAAGCGTAAACAAAAATTAGACAATTTCATTGACTCTATTAGGAGACTGAACTGCCTCTATTCTGTGTCTCCCTCACCAGAACTTTATAAGTAACGGTTCAGCCAATATAAAGTCCAATATAACCTGCCCTCAACAAATAAAACTGAATGGTGCTTATTACGTGCTAGAGGGTATATATATGAACATGGGGAAAAGGCAGGTCGACTTTTAGCCTACCAATTAAAATCTAAAGCTGCCTCTCAAATTATACCTCAAATTCAAAACAATGATGATGATTTAATCATTAATCCCATTGAAATTAATACAACCTTTAGGAACTACTTGTTAGATTTATATGCTTCTGAAAGCCCTACATTAAACTCTGGAATGCTGGAATTCTTGGGCAGTGTAGATATACCCACTCTTGATTCAGCGCAGAAAACATATTTGGAGGGAAACATACAAATGGAGGAAATTCTAAATGCTATTTCATTAATGCAGAACAAAAAAAAACCCTGGCCCAGATGGCTACCCTATAGATTTTTACAAAAAATTTGCAGATAAATTAGCCCCTATTCTTCTTAATATGTTTAAGGACTCTTTTGTAAGGGGAAGCTTGCCGCAAACTTTGAATGAAGCGAACATAATTCTATTGTTAAAACCTGGCAAAGATCCCATAAAATGTAGTTCTTACAGGCCAATATTACTTCTTAACGCCGATACTAAAATCTAGTCAAAAATCCTTGCATTACGTTTCGATACAGTAATAGGGAATTTAAATTGTGGCGACCAAACAGGTTTTGTCAGAGGTGCTGGAAAGATTTGGCTTTGGAACATATTTTCTCTCACTGGTTAAGTTACGATAATTCTCTCCTGTGGCATCGATAATTACAAATGGGGTACGTTTAAAGTCTTTTCCTCTATCAAGGTGTATGAGACAAGGGTGCCCTCTTAGCCCTTTACTTTTTACTTTAGCCATTAAACCCCTATCCATAGCGTTAAGATGCTCGAAGCATTTTACTGGCATTAGCAGTAGAAACATAGAACATAGGGTATCTTTGTATGCTGATGATATGTTGTTTTATCTTTTGGACCCGATTGTAGGTATTCCACAAGTAGTTAAGATTTTGAATCAATTTGGAGAATTCTCAGGTTATAGATTAAATTTCTCAAAAAGTGTTTGTTTCCCCGTAAACAGTAGGGGTCTCCAAATTTCAGGGAATGATATACCGTTTCAATTGTCTGTATCAGGTTTTAAATACTTAGGGATAAATATCTCACAGGGTTTTCCTAAACTTTACAAATAAACTTTGCTTCTTTAATTGACAAGTTAAAACTTGATCTCAAAAAATGGAATCTGCTGTTTCTTTCTCTTGCAGGAAGAATTAATTGTGTAAAAATGAACATTCTACCGAGGCTCTTGTACTTGTTTCAATGTGTCCCAGTCTTTTTTACCTAAATCCTTTTTTCAGAACTTAGATAGTCAAATTTTATCATTTATATGGGGTGGGAAAACACCTAGGATTCGGAAGGAATTCCTCCAAAGACAAAAAATTCAAGGGGGATTAGCACTACTGAATTTCAGATACTATTATTGGGCTGCAAATATTTCAAAAGTACTCTATTGGCTTCAGGACCCCAATGATGTGTGGTGCATTTCAGAAGCATGTTCTTGTACCTCTTCATCCCTCCCAGCTTTAGCTTTATCCAAAATGCCCCTTCATATTTCATCATATACGCAATGCCCAGTTGTAGCAAATACCCTCAGAATCTGGTTTCAATTCAGACAGTGTTTTGGTTTTAGAGACTTCTCCATAGCTGGCCCTATATGCAAGAACCACCTATTCCTCCCGGGTCAACTGGACTCAGTTTTCAGTCAGTGGCAACGTTCGGGTCTTGTCAGATTTAGTGATCTTTTTATAGATAATGTTTTTGCCTCGTTCTCAACTCTTTCTTGAAAATACAGTCTGCCAGGATCACACTTGTTTAGATATTTTCAAGTTCGTCATCTAATCCAAAGCCACTGTCCCACATATCCTCCGTTCCTCCTAGTGCGGGAATGGATGCAGTTCTAAATATTTCAATACACTTGAGGGGAGTAATTTCCAATGTGTATGACACTTTAATGTCAGTAAAAAATATAGATCTGAACAAAATCCATGCGAAATGGACAAGGGATTTGGGAGTGGACATATCAGAGGAAACCTGGAAAAATGCATTATTCAGGGTGAATGGGATAACCTCCTGCACTCGTTTAGGCTTGATTCAGTTCAAGGTCCTTCACAGACTCCATTACAGCAAGGTTAAGCTGTCCAAAATATACACCAATGTAACTGACGCGTGTGAGCGTTGTCGGTCTGCTGGGGCAGATTTGGCCCATATGTTTTGGACTTGCCCCAGACTGTTTGATTACTGGACAACTATATTTAAAATCTTGTCTGAGGCGTATATTAGGGATATTAAGCCTAGTTTTGAAATGGCAATTTTTGGAGTACCTGAGCAAGGTACAGTCATGCCCAGGAAGTGTCAGGATGCTTGTGCTTTTGCATGTCTTCTGGCTCTGAGAAGAATATTACTTGATTGGAAATCAAGTAAACCACCTTTAGTCTCACTCTGGCTTAAAGATTTGATGCTATTTTTGAAATTGGAAAAAATTAAATACTCTCTTAGAGGATCCACCAAACCTTTCTATTTAGTATGGACTCCAATGATCTCATATTTTGGAAAGGGTGCAGCTCTTCCCCCAAACTGAGTTGGAAGGCTTGTGCGCATTGTAACAGGTAATGCCGTCAGGTGCAATGGGCTAACAATGTTGTTCAGTATTTCCTCATTGTTTGTAATGTCATAACTGTGGTTTTTTTTTTTTTGGGATTGGAGTTGTTAAAAAAATTGTAGGGGGGAAGAAAAAAAAAAGGGGGTGGGACAGGAAATGTGGAAAATACTGTTGATTATCTGTCGCCTAATGTTATTGTTGTTTGTTATTGTGCTTTCCTCTGTTCCCCTCTCAATAAAAATAATATAAAAAAAAATAAAAAAATAAAAACTGCATGTTGTGTTCACTTGTATTATCTTTTACTAATATTCAAATTAGTTTAATGATCTGCAACATTAAAGAGTAACAAACATGTAAAAAACTAAGACACACACACACAGTGGTGTGAAAAAGTGTTTGCCCCCTTCCTGATTTCTTTTTGCATGTTTGTTATTCTTTAATGTTTCAGATCATCAAACTAATTTAAATTATATATATATATTCATATTCTCAAGGTTAAACTTATACTTACACTCATTTTTTATTACCACATTATCTGTGTAAAGCTGCTTTGAGACAATTGTTAAAAGCGCTATACAAATAAAAAACAATTAAATTAAATACACTATGTATATATATATATATATATATATATATATATATATATATATATATATATATATATATAGATAGATAGATAGATAGATAGATAGATAGATAGAACCCAGCCATTAGGGGGGCACAAGCCAGTGCACTCTTAGTGCCGGTCCCAAGCCCGGGTAAATGGGGAGGGTTGCGTTAGGAAGGGCATCCAGCGTAAAACATGTGCCAAATCAAATATGCGGATCACAAAAGAGAATTTCATACCGGATCGGTCGAGGCCGGGTTAACAACGACCGCCACAGGTATCGTTAGCCGACAGGGTACCGGTAGAAATTGGGCTACTGTTGGTCAAGGAGGAGAAGGAGAGGAGGAAGACGCCTACAGAGACGGCAGGAAAAGGAGCAGTGTAGGAGAGTAGAGGTTCGGGTTGGTACTTTAAATGTTGGTACTATGACGGGTAAAGGGAGAGATAGCTGATATGATGGAGAGGAGAAAGGTAGATATGCTGTGTGTTCAGGAGACCAAGTGGAAAGGGAGTAAGGCCAGGAACATTGGAGGTGGATTTAAACTGTTTTATCATGGTGTGGATGGGAAGAGAAATGGTGTAGGGGTGATTCTGAAGGAAGAGTACAGTAAGAGTGTAGTGGAGGTGAAGAGAGTTTCTGATAGGGTGATGATCGTGAAGGTGGAAGTTGAAGGATGATGATAAATGTCATCAGTGCCTATGCTCCACAAGTTGGCTGTGAGATGGAGGAAAAGGAAAGATTCTGGAGTGAATTAGATGAAGTGGTAGATGGTGTACCTAGGAAAGAACGATTGGTGATTGGGGCAGACTTTAATGGGCATGTAGGTGAAGGAACAGAGGTGATGAGGAGGTGATGGGTAGGTATGGTTTTAAGGAGAGGAATGTGGAAGGGCAGATGGTGGTAGATTTTGCTGAAAGGATGGAAATGGCAGTGGTGAACACGTATTTTAAGAAGAAGGAGGATCATAGGGTGACGATAGAGTGGAGGAAGGTGCACACAGGTGGACTATGTGCTATGCAGGAGATGCAACCTGAAGGAGATTGGAGACTGTTGGCGGGGACAGTGTAGCTAGACAGCATCGGATGGTGGTCTGTAGGATGGTTTTGGAGGCGAAGAAGAAGAGGAGGAATGTAAGGATTGAAAGAAGAATAAGATGGTGGAAACTGAAGGAGGAAGAGTGTAGTGTGAGGTTCAGGGAAGAGGACAGACAGGGGCTCGGTGGTGGTGAAGAGGTGCCGGATGATTGGGGAACTACTGCAGGAGTGATGAGGAGGCAGCTAGAAAAGTACTTGGTGTGACATCTGGAAATAGAAAGCAAGACAAGGAGACGTGGTGGTGGAATGAGGAAGTGCAGGAGAGCATTAGGGAAAGAGGTTGGCAAAACAGAAGTGGGATCGACAGAGTGATGAGAAAAGTAGGCAGGAGTACAAGGAGATGCGGCAGCAGGTAAAAGGGATGTGGCGAAAGCCAAGGAAAAGGCATATGAGGAGCTGTATAAGAGGTTGGACACTAAGGAGAAAAGGAGTTATACCGATTGGCCAGGCAGAGGGACCGAGCTGGGAAGGATGTACTGCAAGTTAGAGCAATAAAGGATGGAGAGGAAATGTGTTGACTAGTGAGGAGAGTGTGTTGAGAAGGTGGAGGGAGTATTTTGAGCAGCTGATGAATGAGGAAAATCACAGAGAGAAGGTTGGAGGATGTGGAGTTGGTGAAGCAGGATGTAGATAGGATTAGTAAGGAGGAAGTGAGAGCAGCGATTTAGAGGATGAAGAATGGAAAGTCGGTTGGACCAGATGACATACCGGTAGAGGCGTGGAGATGTTTAGGAGAGATGGCAGTGGAGTTTTTAACCAGATTGTTTAACAGGATTCTGGAAGGGGAGAGGATGCCTGAGGAATGGAGAAGGAGTGTGCTGGTACCGATCTTTAAGCATAAGGGAGATGTGCAGACCTGCAGTAACTACAGGGGAATTAAGTTGATCAGTCACACCATGAAGTTATGGGAAAGAGTAGTGGAAGCCAGGCTGAGAGAAGAGGTGACCATCTGTGAGCAACAGTATGGTTTCATGCCGAGGGAATTGAAGAATTTTTTGAAGAAAAAAACAGAAGGAATTGCATTGTGTATTTGTGGATTTAGAGAAAGCGTATGACAGAGTGCCAAGAGAGGAGTTGTGGTATTGTATGAGGAAGTCAGGTGTGTCAGAGAAGTATGTAAGGGTGGTGCAGGACATGTATGAGGACAGTGTGACGGCAGTGAAGTGTGCAGTAGGTACGACAGACTGGTTCAGAGTGAAGGTTGGACTGCATCAAGGATCGGCCCTGAGCCCTTTCCTGTTTGCAGTGGTGATGGACAGGTTGACGGACGAGGTCAGACAGGAGTCTCCCTGGACTATGATGTTTGCAGATGATATTGTGATTTGTGGTGAGAGTAGAGAGCAGGTTGAGAAGAGCCTGGAGAGGTGGAGATATGCGCTGGAGAGAAGGGGAATGAAAGTCAGTAGGAGTAAGACAGAGTACATGTGTGAATGAGAGAGGGCAGTGGGTGGAGTGATGCAGTTGCAGGGAGAAGAGGTGGAGAAGGTGGAGGAGTTCAGGTACCTGGGGTCAACAGTGCAAAGTAATGGAGAGTGTGTTAGAAGTAAAGAAAAGAGTGCAGGCAGGGTGGAGTGGGTGGAGAAGAGTGACAGGAGTGATTTGTGATAGTAGGGTATCTGCAAGAATGAAAGGGAAAGTTTATAGGACTGTGGTGAGACCTGCGATGTTGTATGGATTAGAGACAGTGGCATTGAGTAAAAGGCAGGAGGCAGAGCTGGAGGTAGCAGAGCTGAAGATGTTAAGGTTTTCGTTGGGAGTGACGAGGATGGACAAGATTAGAAATGAGTTTATTAGAGGGACAGCACATGTAGGATGTTTTGGTGACAAGGTGAGGAGGCGAGATTGAGATGGTTTGGACATGTGCAGAGAAGAGACATGAATTATATTGGTAGAAGAATGCTGAAGATGGAGCCACCAGGTAGGAGGAAAAGAGAAAGGCCAAGGAGGAGGTTCATGGATGTGGTGAGGGAAGACATGCAGGTAGTTGGTGTGAAAGAGGCAGATGTAGAGGACAGGGTGGTATGGAGACGGATGATCCGCTGTGGCGACCCCTAATGGGAGCAGCCGAAGAAGAAGAAGAAGAAGACACTATCTATATATATATATATATATATATATATATATATATATATATATATATATATATATATACATATATACATATATACACATACACACACACAGTATATATAAAATAAGTATTTGACACATCAGCATTTTTATCAGTAAGGGTATTTCTAAATGGGCTATTGAAACAAAATTTCCACCAGATGTAGCCATCAAGCCAAATATTGAATTCATACAAAGTAATCTGAACATTTATGTATACAATTTGAGTCATAATAAATAAAGTGAAATGACACAGGGAATAAGTATTAAACATATGGAGATAACAAGGTGCAAAATGGCATAGAAAGCCAGGAGATCACCTGAAATCTGTCAGTATTGAGAGAGAAACCCTGCCCCAGTACTAACTGATATTAGCTGCTTTAGTCCTAATTGATGGCCTATAAAGGCTACTTATTACCCAGGAGGCACACAGGAAAGACTTCATGATGGGTAAAAGCAAAGAACTCTCTCAGGATCTTCGTAATCTTATCGTTGAAAAGCATTTTGATGGGAATGGTTATAGGCGCATTTCCAGAATGCTGAATGTTCCTGTGAGCACTGTGGGGGCCATTATCTGGAAATGGAAAGAGCATCAGTTCACCGGCCAAGATCAGGTGCTCCACGTAAGATCCCTGTCCGAGGAGTCCAAAGAATAATCAGGAGAGTCCGCCAAGAGCCAAGAACAACTCGGGCAGAACTTCAGGAAGACCTTGCATCAGCAGGTACTGTTGTTTCAAAGAAAACTTCAAGCAATGCACTAAACCGCCATGGCATCCGTGCACGCTCACCACGCAAGACTTCATTGCTGAACAAAAAGCATGTTGAGGATCGGTTAAAGTTTGCGAAAGAGCATTTGGAGAAGCCGGTGGATTATTGGGAGACTATAGTATGATCAGATGAAAGCAAAATTGAACTTTTTGGCAGTCATTCTACACACCATGTTTGGAGAAGAAATGGCACCATACCAACAGTTAAGTTTGGGGGGGAAGCATCATGGTTTGGGGCTGCTTTTCAGCAAGGGGTACTGGCAGACTTCATACTATTGAAGGCAGAATGAATGATGAAATGTACAAGACATTCTAGATGAAAGTCTGCTGCCATCTACCAGAAAACTGAAAATAAAAAGAGGGTTAGGGTTAGGGGTAATCAAGTTGCTTGAATGGCCCAGTCAATCACCTGACCTAAATCCCATAGAAAATCTATGGAGAGAACTGAAGATCAAAATTCATAAAAGAGGCCCAAGGAACCTTCAAGATTTAAAGACCATTTGTGTGGAAGAATGGGCCAGAATCACTCCTGAGCAATGCAGACGACTGGTCTCTCCATACAAGAGGCGTCTAGAAGCTGTAATCACCAAAGGCTTTTCTACAAAGTATTAAATAAAGTGTGTTCAATACTTATTCCCTGTGTCATTTCACTTTATTTATTATGACTCAACTTGTATATTTAAAATGTTCTGATTTCTTTGTATGAATTCAATATTTGGCTTGATGGCTACATCTGGTGGAAATTTTGTGTAGACCACTTAGAAATCCCCTTACTGATAAAAATGCTGATGTGTCAAATACTTATTTTCCCTGCTGTGTATATGTATATATAATATAGATTAACACGGCAGGAAAATAATATTTTATCATTTATCATAAAGACTAATCATAAAATCCTTACTGATAAAAATGCTGATGTGTCAAATACTTATTTTCCCTGCCGTGTTAATCTATATTATATATACATGGCAGGGGTAGAGTTGCATCTTCCTGGAGACAGGACTGAAGCAACTGATTTTATTTAATGTTTTTTCTTTCTGCACTACAAAGGCCTGTTTGTGAAATGGGTTAGAAAATCATGCGCTAGAAATCAGATGGCAAATTTCTGGCAAGTAAATTTCTGATGTCTGTCTGAACCTAAGAAATCAAAGCAAACTATAGATACCATATCAAATTGCATAGCATAATTATTTTCCTTTTGCATTGCAATGAATCTCACTGTGTTGAATCAAATGTAAATTCAACCGCACTGCATCGGAAACTGCTTACATGTATCTTAAATTATAATTTTTTTTATTTAAATATGGGTCTAGGTGTGTGTCTGTATGAGAAGAAGCAACAAAAACTTTAATAAATCCAAGTTTATGTCACTGTAAACCTGCCTGTCTGAAAGCTTGTTGAACTACAATGTAGCACCGCAAAGAACCATGCTTGTATACTGCAGGAAGGTAATCTGAGGTAGTGGTGGTGGAAAAAGAACACTCAATAAGTCACAGTCATTCTGGACAATAGACAATAAATAGCATTCTATTCTGATATACTGATTCTAGTCAAACAGCAAGGCTCAATTGGGTAAAAGACTCAATTTCTGCTGTTGAAAAAAAGTTGAAGGAGGTTGTTTGTACCAACCGTGATTACCCTGTACAACAGCTTATCACTGTGGCGGGACAATATTTTGCACTGAGACAAAATATTGTATAAGCTCCAGATAAAGTTACCAATGGAGCTGTGCCACTGGTATTTATTAATGATAAATTCTGAAGTAAAAAACAAAGATAATGACCTAAAAGTACAATTAAAAAAGAAACCCAAGAGCTTTTAAATTCAAATAAATACGATGTACTTAAAAGGCTTAAATGTAGTTATTGATCTGACCTTAACATAAATGAACATGCTTTTAACTTGCAAAGGATTTGCATCAATGTATGCAAAAATCGTAATACTTATAATTACATTAGTTTGTCCAGTTAAGTAAATGTCAACACTAACTGCACCAGGAATGGTAATTGAAGTGCAACTGGATAATTTTATTCTACATAGATTAGGTTTAATACATTTAACATTTAACAAATTTCTTGGGTTCTTCCAAAATCAAAAGCCTCAAGAAATATTATGGATAGTGCCACATAGAAATTATAAAGGTGGCCTTGGGCTGCAATTGGTGCAAACAGCTTTGCTATGATGGCTTATCACTACAATTGCTGTGATATATAACAAAGCTAATGATACTAACATCGTAGCTTAAGACTTATTAAGTCCTTATAAAGAAATGGCTTTTCACATTTCCCTGTGTGGGGGAGTAGCACAAAGTGTCACTGTGGCAGCGTGCATGTGGACAAGCTCAGGTGTAGGTGTGTGGACAAGCAGCAGTTCGCGAATGGAGGGTGGAGCCCGAAGAAAGTATCAAGAAGCACATTTGGAGCTTATGAGACTAAACAATGCACCCTGTTTCAGTGTGTGGCTATGCTGATTAAAATAACAGAGAAAAGAGCTGCGGAGGAGAGACACAATAAGCAGAGCTGAGTGCATGGGACAATATGTATGGGAAACCAGGTGATGTCGAGTGAAGGTGTGAAGAACTGCGAGTGGATGCATGACCACAAGTGTGTGAGAGAGAGAGAGAGAGAGAGAGAGAGAGTGTGTGTGTGTGTGTGTGTGTGTGTGTGTGTGTGTGTGTGTGTGTGTGTGTGTGTCTGTGCGGGAGCACGAACACCCTGGCATGATACGAGGAATGGAAAGCGTCAGGGTTGGTAAACCATCACCTGTCACCTATTTCTTCCACCTGGAGCTAGTTAGTCTGCTACAGTCATGTTTTTTGTTTTTACATGGTTTAAGAAAAAAATATTTGAGTAAAAGCGAAATAGAAGATGTAGTGCCTGCTCACCTTGTGTGGTTAAAATCAAAGGGGAAAATACCAGTCAACAGGTTTGGAAAAACAATACAATTTATGGATATTTAACTTACCATGAACAAACATCGTTTTAGCACAGTAATTAATTACAGGATCCAAAGAATCAGTATAACAATTTTTTTTGTCATAAACAAAAAAAAAAAGAGAATTATAAAAAAAAAACAAAAAAAAAAAACTTGCCATGTCTATAGTGGCATAAAATGTGAACAGGTGTACATACTGACTGATGTTTGCAACAGTGTCCATCCAGCTCCGTACCCTCACTTTGTTCCTGACATTGGGTGGGTTACTGAACTCATGGATAACGGCGATGTGGTATGGGTAAGGACCACTAAACAACATTTTCTCCAGGGCCAATGAGTCAATCTAAAAAGTAGAAGTTATCTCTGAATAAGCCCATATCAAAATTAACAGATGTAACACATCACTAGTTTACAATACCAAATGATTTGAAACAACTAGTCTTTTTTATGCAACAAACTAAATAAAAAGGAAAAACAGTCATAAAGTGGACAGTGAATGTCTTAAGGAAAAAGTTCTACATGTAGTCAAAATTATTTGGAACAGAATAACTAATGCAGGACAGAGAATAGGATTGGTGGAATTACCAGGCTTCCCCACAAATACAGTAGGGGCTGTTTTGTAGTAGGGAAGGCTGGAGACTTGGTTGAAGGAATAGTGAACCAACATGACTACCATTTCATTCTTCAAAGCCATGCAATTCTATCTTTACTGTGGCTAATTGTAACCTTTCACCATACAAGAAGACAAGAAGACAATGACCAGAAGCCATTGTACCATCAATTGTTATTTAAAGTGAGTTAGAATGTTATCTATCATGGAATGACCTGCCCAGTCACTGAAAATAAATCTTATTAAACTGCTCTAGGATGAACTGGTTCACAAGGTCAGAAAGAAATTTCCAACTAGTGAAGAACTCCATTGGCAACTTTTACAAGAGTCAGAGCAAAGTATTTTAGTTAAAAGGAAAAACTAACCAGATACTAAGTGTGAGTAAAACGGTTATTCATGATAAGAGAGCATTTTTCTATTAAAATGAAGTTTAATGTCTGTACATTAATTTCTTTGGACAAAGAACATTTTCCTGCGACTAAATTACCTTAACCCTAAACTTGCTATTTCAAAACCTTTGACAGGCTCTGCGAACATGGAAATAAATCATTATAGGACTATAGAGGCTTTTAATAAAAGTATAAGTTATTTCATTCACAAAATAAATCTGTCATTAACAGCTGTTGGTATCACATACATCATAAAAACTTTTGATTAAATCTAACAGCATCTTTATTTAATGCAGTAGAGCCTGACCTGTTTCATGGGACGTAAATAAACAATGCGATTTCTTTCAGCGGGTATGCGCAGCACCTGATCCAAGACCTGTTCTATGTCCAGCTTTTTGCATTGGGCATAATCAAAGCGGTTCACTATTGAAGTATTGTGCACCTGTAGGTATTTCATCACCCTGCAGCGAGTAGCTAGGCAAATCAAAGTAAGAAGATACAGTCAGCAGAGTTGACAGAACTAATTATAGACATCAGTATTTGAAGGATCCAAGATGATTTATGCACATTTAACTAACTTACCATGAACAAACATCATTTTAGGGCAGTCCTTTATGACTAGGTCTGTGATGCCACAGTTTGTGAGTGTGATTCCCACTAGATTTTTGGATTTTAATGTGAGCACCTAAAAGAAACAGCACAATAAACTACAACATTTATTCTAGTACAATAAATTGTTATATTTAGAATTTCAGGCAGCCCACCTGTATGTGGTCATCCTCAGTGACTGGGTCACTGGTGCTGGTTGATTTGTCTGCAGTGTGTTTTCTTTTCACTGCAATCCGTGGCATAGCCTTTGAGAGCCCTACAGGGATGGGGAAGAAGTGAATATAAAAGTTATATATTAATTTATTGTCATTTTCTTTTATAGTCAAATGAATTTTTTTAATTGTGGCATGATTTTTTATTTAGAATCTTAGTAAATAATTACTGTATGTGTCTGGCAAAACTCTCACCTTTATAGTTATTGATTTTGGCTTATTGGAAAATAAAGTATTTGCTATTAGACAAGCACATTTTCTATTTGAATAAATTTGTATTAAATTTGATCATTTTAAATCTGGAGTTTCCTTCTCCATCTTTAAAAACCAGTAAACAGTTACTTTATTGCAAACACACATATATATAGTAGTAAACTATAGTAAACCATTTCTTTAAATCATTCCATTTATATACAGTGCCCTCCAAAATGTATTGCATTTACATTAATAGCATTTGGCAGACACCTTAATCCAGAGAGACTTGTATTTACCTTATTCCTTATTCATAAAACTGAGCAGGTATGGGTTAAGGGCCAAACAGAGGCAGCTTAGTGTGGCTGGGAATGAACTCACAACCTTAAGTCATATGCCTTAACCTCTAAGCTACCACCCTCTTAGTAGAATGCTATACGATGACACAAAACTTTAAGGCCAAAAACTGTAATTTACCTGCTGGAGACCGCAAACCTAAAGCAAGCAATAATGCAATCAGCTGAGTCAGCTCACCCCGAACAGGACCATCAAAGCTTCTGCTCACATGTAATGCAACCGGTTTCCCAACTGCATTTACCCAACAGATCTAAGACACATATAGAAGACGGCTAATGGTAGAGGTCCATGGCACCAAGGAGTAGTTGACTGTATTACTACAGCAGTTTATCACCTGACTCCCAGAAAGAATAATAGAATGGTCCTGCACCACAATGCAGGCCACTTGACACCATCTTTCTGTTCTACAGAGGAATACAGATTTAAAAATACAAAACAAAAAAAAAAAAAAAAAAAAAGGGAAATGTTTTGCTCTGCAATCCCCAATTTCTGCACCATAGAACCATAGGCCAATTCCCCCAAATCCAGTTCCCTGAACCAATGCTTGCCACATGCCTGCCTCTTCCCAAAAGTTGGCGACACAGGGACTATAGGTGTTGGTCCACCATGGTTAGACAATTTACTGATACGTTTGCATTCAATTAGTCAATTCAGCCTAATGTTGTGCTCTCCGCTCTTACTCAGAAGTCCGTTTCTCAGCAATAACTCACTGAGTTGGATCCCAAAAGAGAACATGACTGATCAAGGCACTGCCTTTATGTCATGCCCTCTGAACCATAACAATCCTCACTGGTAAGAGTGCTTGTAATATTTAACAAATATATAACACCATTACTTTTAAAATCATAAAACAATATTGGAACATGTAATGACACTGGTTCCTTGCTGCTCAGGTGGGAACTGTTTAATTATAAAAACAATGAACAGCTCCGTCTACTTTTTCAGCTGTGATGAATGCGTTTACTGCTAAAAATTAAGCATTGTCAATTTGAAATGTGTTAATATAGAAATAAAACCACTGGTGTGCTAACAATAACACATTAAACAGATTAGCCAAGGAAAACATGATGTTTTTAATTAGAATTCATAAAGAAATTATGAAATGAGAGATATACCGGAAAAAGTTCTAAAACCAAGCTTAATATTAACCCAAAGTAATGGAAAGGCCACAGTTTAAAATGTAATCTACTTATGATCTGAAACCACCAAAGCTCAGAAATTACCACTTAAAAAAAAAAAAATCTGCATGCAAAGCACAGCATTACAGGTTTGTGTGTGTGTGTGTGTGTGTGTGTGTGTTTATAATGTTAAATATATGGAAATGGAGACAGAAATATAGAAAACTTTTGCAGACTTTCCACCTCTGCAGCTCTATGGACTGCTCAGAATAAAAGTTTTCCGTGGGAGACACATGTACGATGCCATCGCAGCGGAGAGAGAGAGCAAATTCACAGCTCATTTGCTCTTTGTGGGAAGATAAACTGCCACGGTCACTGATAATAGCGCGAACTTTGTAAAAGCGTTCAGAATGTTTCAAGCTGATGATGAAGCAGAGAATGATGTAGACGAGGACGAGGTCATATTTACGGAATTGCACAATGTTTTATGAGATGACAGCGAAAGGTATGTTCTCCCTCCACATCACGGTGTGCAGCCCACACATGTCTTTTGCCCTAATATAACTTATTTCTTAATTGCAATTATCTATATTACACCTGTTATACCTGTAAGACGTGAAAGAGATACAAGTAACGCAAAAGTAATGCAAAAGTAATATAATGCGTTACTTTCCATAAAAAGTAACTAAGTAACGTAATTAGTTACTTTTTTGGGGAGTAACTCAATATTGTAATGCGTTACTTTTAAAAGTAACGTTGCCCAACACTGATCATTAGTCCTAAAGCAGTTTTCTGTTGCTTGATGGCCTTATTCTATTATTCTTACCTGAGTCAGGTGCTAGCGGGACAGAGCAGAGTCTACTGCAAGCACGGGTCATTGGTCGACTGGAAAACGTGTCTTTAGACGTTGTTTGAGACACCACTCCACTGTGGTGGCCTATTGTGCTGATTTCTGCTTTAGCTCGTTGTTTGGGAACTTGGTGGGGTGATTGGTTCTCCTCTCCTTCTGGCTGATGAAAGGTGGCATGACTACCACGTTCTGGGCATAAGTGAGACCTGCTACAAGTGCAATGTGCCCTCAGACAATCATCATCCCTTCCTCCTGCATCGCGTGGCCTTCCAAGATTACCTGATTTCACTTTACAGTCAACGGAGCATACACTTGCCTCATTATTTCTGTCTCGGGCACCATCCGCTGCTGTTTCATTAGCTGCTTTAATGTCTGCTTTGATCTGTTCACTGGTCACTTGGCAGCCTTTCTCATAACTGAGATACTGAGCTCCCAAACGGCGCAAAGGAGTTTTCCCTTTGTCTGTCAAAACAGATCAATATTTATTTAATGGTAAATTCTATATGCACAATTGACAAGGGATGTAATAGTATATATATTACCTTTTTTTGCTAGCTCTTCTGCATCATCTATCTTCTGTGGCATGTCTGCCTTAGGATTATGTTGGGAGGAGGAAAAAGTACTTTGGGCTTCATCATCATCACTGTCAGAATCAGACACCACTACTGGAACTTTCTTAATGACAGGCTGCACTCCGCTGGGCCCTACAGAAGAGTATCCAAGTTAATATATATATTTATATATTTATTTATTATTATTTTTTCTGCCACAAATTTAATACATATCCAATATAATACAGACAATCACACCCATATAGGGGCCCTCCCCAGACTGTTACCACAAACACTGTTACAAATGGATGTGCTTGCTGTAACATCACTATTTACCTTTACTGAAACCAAGAGGCCTAAACCAAAATTGTTCCAACATGACAATGCCTTTATGGACAGAGTAAAATCAATGATAAACCGATCAGGCATAACATTATGACAATTTAACATTATGACCCATGAAGTGAATAACACTGGTTATCTCAATCATGGTGCCTGTTAGTGTGTAGGATATATTAGGCAGCAAGTGAACATTAAGTTCTGAATGTTAATGTGTTAGAATCAAGAAAAATGGGCAAGAGTAAGGATTTAAGTAAGTTTCACAAGGGCTAAATTGTGATGTCTAGACAACTGGGGCAGAGCAATTCCAAAACTTCCAGAATTTGCTAAAGAAGTTAATGCTGTTAATGCTCGAAGGGTCACAACTGTTGTGGCAGCAAAAGGGGACCAACACAATATGTGGCAGGTGTTCATTATGTTATGCCTGATTGGTGCCATAAAGTTATGCCTGATCAGTGTATGGATTGAAAAAACGTAAGTGACCGGTACAAAGCCATGACTGCAACAGTATTAAACAGCCTGGACATGAGCTGGAATAAAAGATGTAAGATACTACTGCCTGATATCACTAATGCTCTGTAGGCACAATGCCTACAGTCACAAACCCAATTTCCTGTCTAGTAGAGTGCTTTCCCAGAAAGATGAAGAAAATTATAAACAACAAAAGTGTCAACTTTATACCTGCTTGCTCTTCATCTTGATCTGGTGCCTGAGAGGACCCTTTAGACTCCTTCCTTTGACTGACTCCTGTTACCTGTGGCTCAACCTCAATATTCTCCACCATCAAACCCTCAACATCATGGATCTCTGCATAAAATATATGCAACAATTTAAGGCATGACATAACAGCAGATTATCTTTAATTGGTGTAGTATAAAAAATACAGCATACCCTCAACTCTGTGTGGTGCCATATCTACAGCATTGTCCAGGTTTTGTGGATGAATATTGGCATCATTATTGTTAAGGTGATTGTTATTGTTGTTCTGGTTAGGGTTCTGGTTACTGACCAGAGCAGAGGATACACCGATACCTGTGCCCGCACTCAAACCGACCCGTGCACAACCCTGTAGAAGACAAACAACCTTTCAGGATAGTTTAACTATAAAGTAAATTACACTCATGGTCCTGATCAGGCTGAGCGTTTACAATTTTAATACATTATCAGAATCAGGTTTATTGGCCAAGCGTGTTGACACACTTGGTCACACTTGCTGCTTCAAACCAGATGGTGATGGAGGTGCAAAGGACCGATTCAAAGACTACATTGTAGAACTGCATCAACAGCTCCTGTGTCAAGACCATTCTTAATTAATTATGCTGGGCCTATTTTTTTAGAATAGCGTTTATGTTGGACTCCAATTTTAGGTCTTGGGAAATGGTAGTGCTTAGAAACTGGAAAGTCTCCACAGATGACACAGGGCTGACTGCACCATAGAGCTAAACACACTCTACACACTCACACTCAACACAAACACACTCACACATTATCCCAAATGTATCACTTGCTTTGTTACAGTTGTATTTTGTTTTGAATTTATAAAAAACTAAATGTCATAAAAAAAGGATTAAACTAAGTGACTTTTTACATTCATACTGTTGACAGATATGCCCAACTTCTTTTTTCCTCTTTTCTGATGTGTGCAGTGTAGCTGTGGCTGCAGTGAAAGGAGACTTGAATTGTGTTAATTACGGTTAGGGGGGAAGATATGGAAAACAAAATTGTCTTGTCGCCTTTTATTAACCCAGTTTTTTATGGATAACATTTGTGAACAACAGTTTACATTTTGAAAACAATTTTAAATAAAATTAATGCTTGGTTAAATGTTTATATATATATATATATATATATATATATATATATATATATATATATATATATATATATATATATATATACACACACATACACACACATACACACACAGTACAGACCAAAAGTTTCTCACCTTCTCATTCAAAGAGTTTTCTTTATTTTCATGACTATGAAAATTGTAGAGTCACACTGAAGGCATCAAAACTATGAATTAACACGTGGAATTATATACATAACAAAAAAGTGTGAAACAACTAAAAATATGTCATATTGTGCGACGCAGAAAAGGTGAACGGATGGACTCTACATGCCTGGTTCCCACCGTGAAGCATGGAGGAGGAGGTGTGATGGTGTGGGGGTGCTTTGCTGGTGACACTGTTGGGGATTTATTCAAAATTGAAGGCATACTGAACCAGCATGGCTACCACAGCATCTTGCAGCGGCATGCTATTCCATCCGGTTTGCGTTTAGTTGGACCATCATTTAACAGGACAATGACCCCAAACACACCTCCAGGCTGTGTAAGGGCTATTTGACCAAGAAGGAGAGTGATGGGGTGCTGCGCCAGATGACCTGGCCTCCACAGTCACCGGACCTGAACCCAATCGAGATGGTTTGGGGTAAGCTGGACCGCAGAGTGAAAGCAAAAGGGCCAACAAGTGCTAAGCATCTCTGGGAACTCCTTCAAGACTGTTGGAAGACCATTTCAGGTGACTACCTCTTGAAGCTCATCAAGAGAATGCCAAGAGTGTGCAAAGCAGTAATCAAAGCAAAATGTGGCTACTTTGAAGAACCTAGAATATGACATATTTTCAGTTGTTTCACACTTTTTTGTTATGTATATAATTCCACGTGTTAATTCAGAGTTTTGATGCCTTCAGTGTGAATCTACAATTTTCATAGTCATGAAAATAAAGAAAACTCTTTGAATGAGAAGGTGTGTCCAAACTTTTGGTCTGTACTATATATATATATATATATATATATATATATATATATATATATATATATATATATAAATATAAAATAATTATATATATATATATATATATATATATATATATATATATATATATAATTTTTTAAATACAAAATTAAACAAATCAAATTATTATAATACACATTTTCTTTCAATTACATTGGCACAAATTAAATAAATGGAGAAATTATATTAAATATTTAAAATTTGTTAGATCCCATTTGGTTAATATACACCTGTATTTAAGTGTATGTGTTTTACATTTAATTTTCTTAAGCTATAATCTACTTATTCCAGCATAATTTAACAAATGTCTTAATTCCCTCCATCGTTCATCCATTAACTTTTTCGATATAGTCAGGATTTTCTCCTTTTGAGAGAAATTCTTAAAGCTGGACATAAAAGTCTAAAGAATCCATAGCGCTAGCGTTAGCCGCTAGTCACGTCCTGGTTATCGGCGAACACTTTTTCTGTATTTCTTGAGTGTTTGGCAGTGGCACACATGGACACGGATTACTCCAGGGGTGTCTATATGTTGTGTAAGATAGGCTACAAAATAAACACATGGAGCTTCTCCACCTTCCACTTGAGGATGCCGCAAAGGTTCTCATTAAGGTTCAGGACTGGAGACATACTTGGCCACACCAACACCTTCAGCTTCCTCGGCAAGGCAATGTCTCGGCAAGTCATCTTGGCGGTGTGTTTGGGGTCATTTTTATATTGAAAAAATGCAATTCACACCCAGTTTCTAAAGGTAGGGCATCATGGTCTACTTTAGAACATCACATTCCATGTTGGAATCTATGTTTCCCTCAATGAATCGCAGCTCCCCATTACCAGTAGCACTCATGGCACCCCAGATAATGATGCTACCACCACCTTGATTGGGCAAGACACGTTTTTTTTGGTACTCCTCAGCAGGGCATCGCCACACAAGCTGGACACCACCATCTGGGCCAAACAAGTTTGTCTTCCTCTCATCAGACCACAGGACATGGTTCCAGTAATTCATGCTCTTGGACAGGTTGTCTTTAGCAAACTATGCCGTCATTCCTTTTCATGTTTAGTATCCAAATGACCACGAAATTATCTGTTACTTATTTTTCAAATAATGGTGCATTTTATTTGATCACGAAAGGTACCATACCATCTTAATACACTTTGGATAAAACTTTAAAGTTCTCCGGAGCAAGCATAGCCCGGATACCATGCCCACAGCCCACATAGCATTAGCCATTCCCCCAAAAGGGTGGGGTTCAGGACCTTTAAAAATTTTGAACCCAACTAATCAAGGTTCAGTCAAGTAAAGCAAGCTCGCTCACTCGGCTCGACCGGAAAGGCTCGGACCACCGGGGCCCGAAGGCCCAGAGGCCCGGAAAGTCGGACGCTTACAACAGCCCAGCAGCGGCTCTTCGGAACAAGATCTTCCAGCAAGCTTTGTCTTCAAGAACAATCCCTGCTCTGATCTTCAGGAGAACCTGAAAGAACATCTGACTCCATCCTAACTGACTCTTCAAAGATCTTTTTTGTTGCATCCGGACTCTTGTGCAACAATCCAATGCAAGTAACCGTTTTACCAACCAATTTAGATGCGTATTTAAATGCGAGCCCTTTATCGAATTTTGAATACAATAAAGTAAATTGAAATGACTTGAGTCTCATTTAGGATGTGATTAATTTTGAGGTTTAAGCTTGCCATTCCTTTCCTTTTTTTCTCTCCTTTCTTCTTTTCCTTTCTCTTCCTCCTTTTCCTATTCTTAACCTTTTTGTTTATTTTTATTTTCAGTTTTATTTTCTTTATTTCTTTTTGTTTGTTTGTGTAGTTAGTTTTATGTTGTGTTTGTCTCATTCATTAAACGCTGTATTTTTCATAAGTGATTGTCTCTGAGTGCCGGTCACATTTTAAGGGTCCTGCAACATTCGATCTAAACTACATGCTCTAGTAATTGTACGGTATACGTAAAGGGGGGTTGCATCTTTCTCAGGCGGGGAGATACCTCTTTTATAGAATTAATATAAGATTATACTGTCTGTTCGCCGGACAAACAGAACAAATAAGTGTAACGTTAATTCCATTACCGTCAATTTCAATTTAACTTTAATATTTAGAAGTAACTATAACCCATTATAATTACTTATAAATGTTTCCCTTTCTTTGCGAGCTAAATTCGCTACACAGCAAAGAAACATACAAAGCCTTCCCCACCTCGGACTCTCTGACCATATCACCATCATGCTTAGACCTGCCACACACAGAGTCTCTTGCAAGGCATGCAAACTCTAACAAACTATAAACCCCTACCACAGACCTGTGACAGTGACTTATCTCTGCTTAACAGCCTCAACAAATTCTTTGTTCTATTGTTTTGAGACCCAAAACAATACACAAGCACAGAGGGTCCCACCATTCCCACATGAGCAGGCTGTGTGTCTGACCCCAGTCAGTGTGGAAAATACCCTCCTGAGGATCAGGAGACCAAACCAGACCAGACCAGACAACATACCTGGCCGTATTCTAAAATGGCCATTTAGGATGCTGTGTAGCGAATTTAGCTCGCAAAGAATGGGAAACATTTATAAGTAATTATAACGGGTTATAGTTGCTAAAGAACTCAAGGGTGTATTTACTGACATCTTTAACATCCTGCTGAATCAAACATTTGTCACAAATTCATACGTGAAAAAGCAAATGTGTGAATGCTGTTCTTGGATTTTAGTTAAACATTTAACACTATCGTCACCCAGCAGCTAATAAACAAACTGAGACACCTGGGACTCCAACTCCCTCTGTAACTTCTTATCAGAGCGACCACAAAATGTACAGGTTGGCAGAAGTTCTAAGATCATCATGCTAAGCACGAGTGCTCAGGGTGAGTGCTCAGCCTGCTGCTCTTCACCCTGTTGACCCATGATTGTGCACCCAGTTACAGTGCCAACCACATCATCAAGTTTGCAGACAACATAACTATATTGAGTCTTATCACCAACAACAATAAGCCAACTACAGGAGTGAGGTAAACTGACTGGTCCAGTAGTGTAATGACAATCTCTTCCTCACCGTGGGGAAGACCAAAAAAAAATTGTCATCGACTTTAGAAATGGACCTCCACAGCACCCCCCAACTAACCATCAACTGTGCCACAGCACCAAGTTTCCAGGGGTGGCATATTTCTAAAGACCTCTCTTGGATGACAAACACCACATAACTGGCCAAAAAAGCTCAGTCAAGCCTCTACTTCGTCCTCAAACTAAGCAAAGCACGGGTCCCACCTCCCATTATGTGCACCTTTTACCGGGGCACCATTGAGAGCATCCTTACCAGCTGCATCATTGTGTGATAATGATAATAAATAAAAAATATGCATAATATTAGATGGTCAATCTACAATAGTAGAAAACTGCACATTGACCTAAATATATCCATCCACACACACACACACACACACACACACACACACACACACACACACACACACACACAATATGAACACAAGCATTACAGTCACCGACCATTACACCAACAGCGACTATAATGACATTGCATTTTTATTTATGTAGATGATAATATAGTTGTTCCCTGCTTGCAGCTATAACATCTTCCACTCTGCTGGCCACAACCTTTTGCAGTGTTCTGTTGGATTTCTGCAGCACCATACCATTACTCCCCTTCCAAACTTTATAGTTGACACAATGCAGTTAACCCAGACTCGCCAATCAGACTACCAAACAGAGAAGTGATCTGTCACTACACAGAACACTACACCTTAGCACCATGTTATTTTATGTGGTCTTTTGCTTCACGGCTGAATTGCTGCTGCGCCTACACTTCCACTTTCCAATAATACCATTTACAGTTGACCGTGGAATATCATGAATCTTTCAATAACATGTCAATGAATGTAATGTAATATATTTGACTAATTTGATGAGCCAAAATTCAACATGCTTACCATATTTTTCCGGACTATTAAGCGCACCCAAATATAAGTCGCACCTACTGAATTTTAAAAAGATTTTTATTTTGAAGATAAATATGCTGCACCTGTCTATAAGCCGCAGGTGCCTACATTGAATCAAATGAACTTTATACAGGCTTTAATGAAAGACAGTGCCTGTTACACGGCTTGTAACTAAACAGTAGCCTACCAAGAAAGTAATTGGTCACTGTCTTTCTCCTTTCTCCCAATTTCTCTCGGGAGTTTTATTTTGGCATCTTTGTGCGTTTAAAAATCACCATTGGTGGAAGCTTTTCTCCCGATGTGGTGCAGCTCAGAACACAGGTAAAGTGCGTTTTTTCATGCCCGGTTGTTTTCAGTATGACGAATGATTCACATTTCCTGTTGACAGTCCGAGTGAGAGGCAGGTCAAACATCAGAGGAACCTCATCCATATTTATGATGTGGTGCGGCCGATTTACCGGTAGCGCGATTTAATATAAAGAGTTTCATTGGTTAACCTTAACCCATTCAGCAATTTCATTGGTCTAATGTTACAGGGCTCAGATTTTTGGGTGGCATGAAACTTGTGAAACCAGGAAAAACCCCGGAAAAATTCATAAATTAGCCGCTTTATTGTTTAAGCCGCGAGGTTCAAAGCATGGGAAAAAAGTTGCGGGTTATAGTCCGGAAAATACGGTATATCAGATAAGCAAGCAGTAAGTATATTTGTGGGAGAGAAGGGAAGCACTTCAAATGTTTGTATTGTAACCTTTAAGAATGGTGGAAGAACAATGCTTTGGAGATTCATGCCTGTTGCATTTGCTTAAAAGATCTAAAAAGCTGCTTGCACTTCAAAAATGCATAGCACAATGCCAGAGCATGGAGGATTTGTTTAATATTGAATGCATAAAAAAAAAAAAAAAAAGGCAAAATAAATTTTTTATCTTTCGCTCAGAAGATATTCACAAATATACTTTGCTCTTATTGGTATCAAAGTGAGTATAAGTGACTATAATTACAAGGTACATGAACATCGTATTGGACAGATAATATACAATTATGCATCCTTAGAGTTTTTATATTAATGAGCTAAACATTTGTTGTGTAATAACTTAAACATGTTCAAAAACAATGTAACACTCACCTTTGGAGGCTCGCGGAACATCTGGTCTAGGGAGATAAACTCCAGATTTGGCAGCATTTCAATACACTGGCTAAAGGACTCAAGCTTAATGGCATGACAGCGCACTAGTGTAAGATCCAGCAATCTGGTCCAACGAGAATGCTCTAATGAAAAGGCAATACATTAATAATTCAGTCAACATGCACCACACAATGTTAATGTGCAGTATTGTTAAAGTACAGCATAAAAAATGATAAACCTGTGATTGACATACTATATGGCGAAAGATTTTAGACAATTGACTGTTACACCTACAACTCATAACTTTATAGCCACCGATCAGGCATAACATTATGACCACCTGTCACCTATTATATGTTGGTTCTCCTTTTGCTGCCAAAACAGTGCTGACCGGTAGAGCACTAACAGCATTAACTGCTTTAGCAATTTGAGCTACAGTTGCTCCAGCCACCCATGACCCTGTCACCGTTTTACCACTGTTCCGTCATTGGACCACTTTGATACTGACCACTGCAGTAGTGGTAGGAACATCCCACAAGAGCTGCAGTTTTGGAGATGCTCTTACCCGGTCATCTAACCATTACAATTGGGCCCTTGTCAAACACAAATCCTTTACGCTTGCCTATTTTTCCTGCTTCTAGCATATCAACATTGATGTCAAAATTTTTGCTGCCTAATATATCCCACCCACTAACAAGTGCCATTAAGGAACCGCTAATCAGTGTTATATACTTTACCGCTTATAATGTCATAATGAAATAATGATATGCCTTAATGGTGTATATGTAGTTTGTGAACCTTTTAAAGGAAAACACATTAGCATGAAATAATATTTTATAAAATTATAAGGCTCCAAATATGTGACAACATTTTGGGGAAAGGCCGCATAAATGTGTCATAGTCAGGTGTCTAGGACTTTTAGACCTATATATGTACACATATACATTGAGTATGAGCAAAAATGCAAATCATCAATCAAAAGCATTTCTAAAATTCTAATGAATTTTCTAGACAATAAGGTAGTAATAAAAAGTACTATATAATAAAAATAAATTCCTTTAATTCTTTTTTTTTTTAAAAAACCTGTATACAAACTTTTAATAGAATTTTACATTTAAGGTTAAAACAGTGTTTGTTGAAATTATATAAAAGGAAATTGGAGAAATTATATAAAATACAAATAATGATTTAAGGTAGTACTCTTTAAATCTATTGAGCAAAATTAAGCTTTATTAAAAGCACATGCTGAATAACCCTTTTTAGAAAAAAAAATCATTTAACATCCTAGAAAGATTTATTCATGTTGTGAGCCCTCACAAATAGCATGTTACATCATTACCCATAGCTATTGTAATAGTCTTATATAAAACGTGCACCGTTACATCCCCTTACACCTCAGTACTCCATAATGACAGAATTCGAGAGCTAAAGCTCTAATTTTATTTTCTTTATTTAATGTAAACACTGAATCACATGTACATATGTATTTAGACCCTTTGCAACAACACTTAATAATTAGTTCAGGTGCCTCTCATTTCCCTTGATCATTGCTAAGATGTTTTCATACCTTCATACCTTACTGATTGCACATTATTTGGAAAGACACACATCTATCTATAGAGGGCCTCACAGCTGACAATGCAGATCAGAGAAAAAAAAAATAGTGTGTACTTGACACAAAAAGTACCAGGAAACTTCCAAAAGCTGGTCACCAATCTGAATAAATGAGGGCGAAGGGCCTTATAAAGAGGTGACCAAGAACCCGATGGCCACTCTGACTGAGCTCCAGAGATCCTGTTTGCAGTTAGGACAAAGTTTCCGAATGACAACCATCAATGCAGCCAGACTGGTAGAGACCGATCTGGGCTTTTATTTCAGAGTGGCAAGACGGAAACCTCTCCTTGGTGCAAAACCCATGAAAGTTCATGTGGAGTGAGGCACCTGAAGGAATCTTAAACTGTGTAGAGCAAGATTCTATGGTCTGATGAAACCAAAATAAACTTTTTGGCCTCAATTCTAAAAGTTATGTCTGGAGGAAACCAGGAACCGCTCACCACCTGCACAAAACCATCTCAGCAGTGAAGCATGATGGTGGCAGCATCATGCAGGAGGAGTGTTATTCTGCAGCAGGCACTGGGCAACTAGTCACGGGTGGGGGAAAGCTAAATGGAGCAAAGTACAGAGATATCCTGAATAAAAAACTGTTTCACAGTGCTCAGGACCTCAGACGGAAGAGTCACCTTCAAACTGTGCATCCGGAAAGTATTCACAGGACTTTACTTTGTTCACATTTTGATTGAATTAATTATTTTCCTCAAAATTACAAGCAATACCTGTTAATGCCAAAGTGAAAGAAGTTTGTTTGATATCTCTGCAAATTTAATAAAAATAAAAAACCAAAAGGCACATGTACATATGTATTCAAAGACTTTGCCGTGGCACTCAAAATTGAGCTCGGGTGCATCCTGTTAAACAATGTACAGCTGTACTCACTTTTGCTGCCACTTTATTATTATTTTTTTATTTTCTTATTTTCACATTAACAATTTACAGAATCAGTTAAATATACAAGTAAATATAATTTTCTAACCATCCTTCCATCCCAGTCCCACCCTCTCTAGACAGAACACATTTGAATGGACATTTCTGCAAAGCATTGAGCTGATGTGTAAAGTGGTCTTCTTCCTTCTCCTCCTCTATTCAAATAAATACATAAATAATAATAATTATAATAAATTAAAAAGGTTAAAGTAAAGAAGGGTAACAAAGGTTAAAGTAAAAAAGTAAAGTAAAAAAACATAACATCCAAATTATTCATGTATGCAATTAATCTGCCCCAAATCTTTACAAACATTAATTATTTTTTTAATTATTATTATTTTTTTTTTTAGATTAAACATTTTACCACAGGAACATAGAACGAAGGTTCTCTAAGCAATACAATATGACTTAGTGGTTTTACTGATTTCCATTGTATGGCTATTCATTTCTTTACTGCTATCAGAGCCATCTTACTAAATGTAAATTCTTCCTCTGATCAAGTTGAAGAACTGATTCATCTACCATGAACATAATCTCGGCTCAGACAGAAGCTTAAAATGTATAATTTTGTCAATAGTTTGTATAATGTTTTTTCATTAGGTTTTATGTTTAGAACATGTCCAAAACACGTTAATAATGTACCAACCTCTGTTTTACATCTAGAGCATTCTCTAGAATCATTAGAATCATGCCATATTCAAAATGTGTAATATTATCTTGTGTAATCTTTTAGTTTTATAATACACACTGTGTAAAATATTGAACTGCTAAATGTTAAAAGCCCTTTTACAGAGGAGTCCCCAAGTATCTTGTTCAAAAGTGCATTCCGGATCTTTTTCTTATTTAATCTTGAAGATGATATAACCTAAATACAAATAATTGTATTTGCAAATACAAGTAATTGAAGTTGGCATACATACAAGACTAAACCTTTGGATCCTCGTTTCCTCTCTTATAGTACTATCTATTGAGAGTGAAGAGAGGGACCTCAAATTGCCTCCTTGCACTTTATTAATATAAAGTCTCACCTGAAAATATATATAAAAAAAATGTTTACCAGGTAGAGAAAACTCGTAATTGTTCAAATCTCATCAGTGTGTTATCTTCATATAAATCTCCAAACACTTGTATTGCATTTTTATACCAATGTTGTGTTATCCCATCTCTTAATACCTAAGGAAGAGATGGGTTGCAATGAAATGGAATATAGTTATCAATGAAAGCCCATTAAATTTTTCCTGATCTCAAACTCAAGTTTGCAAGTGTGTCTAATGAATGGGTTATTTTTTTTTGCCTTCACAAGTCAGAGGGATTAATAATTTCAATTTGTATCCATGCAGCTTTTCATCTGCCAATACCATAACCGCTATCATTTGCTATCATCCAGAAATAATAATAATAAAAAAATCTGGGAGCTGTAATCCACCTTTTTTAGATGCCATCTGTAATGTCTTAAGTTTAACCCTCTGAGTTTTTTTAAATTCTGAATACATTTTATAATTGAACTACCGAGATCATTAAAAAAACTTTTGTGGGATAGAAATTTGAAGGGTTTGAAATTAATAAAAAGATTTAGGAAGAACGTTCATTTTTGTGCAATTTATCCCCTTCCTGAACATTAGTGAATTCCATCTTTCCAGATCTCTCATTACCATTTTAAACATCCCTTTTTACATTTTTCAGTACAGTAGCTGAATGAACAACAAATCAGGTATTTGAAAAATTTATTCCGTTACAGTTTAGTAGTGAGGACTTCGAAAACACAATTGTGGAGGTCCAACCTCTGACAGCATCTCCTGATCCAATCTCACCTAAAACGCCACAACTACACCGCTTTAAACGTATAGGACAGGAAGAGCTGTATGATGTTATTACCAAAGCCAAACCAACAACATGTCTGTTAGATCCCATTTCAACTAAACTACTGAAAGTAGTGTTACATACAGCTGGTGAGCCTCTGCTGAATATTATTAACTCCTCACTATATTTAGGTCACATCCCTAAACCCCTCAAGTTAGCAGTTATTAAGCCCCTCATTAAGTTAACCTAGTTGGGATCCAATCACACTAAAATCAAATAAAATTACAGACCCATTACAAATCTCCCATTTATGTCTAAGATTTTAGAAAAGATTGTGTCTGCTCAGCTATGTTTCTACTTACAAAAGAACAATATCTTTAAAGAGTTTCAGTCAGGTTTTAGGCCCCATCATAGCACAGAAACTGCTCTAGCTAAAATCACTAATGACCTGTTTTTAGCTTCAGACCAAGGTTACATCTCCCTGTTACTTTTGCTAGATCTTAGTGCTGCATTCGAAACTTTAGATCACGATCTTCTCCTGGATCACTTACAAAATAACATCGGCATTCAAGGACAGTCATTAAGCTGGTTTAAATCCTACCTGTCTAATTGTTACCATTTTTCCGATTTAAATGGAGAGCTATCCAAGTTAATGCAAGTAAATTATGGAGTGCCACAATCATTCAGTTCTAGGACCCCTTCTTTTTACATTATACCTGCTTTCCTTGGGAAATATTATTAGAAGGCATGGGATTAGCTTCCACTGTTATGCTGATGATACCCAACTATATATCTCATCGAAACCAGACGATACAGCTCAGCTGGCTCAGATAACTAAGTATATCAAAGAATTAAAAGATTTGATGACTCAAAACTACTCAAAAACTATTACACAGAAGCTCCAGCATTTTAACCTGTATTTAGTAGGATGTTCTGTAACTACTAGTTCAACAGTAAAAGACCTGGGAGTTATTTTAGACAGCAACTTGTCTTTTAAAAATCATATCAACCATATTACAAAAAAAGCCTTCTTCCACCTCAGAAATATTGCTAAGCTAAGAAACATGTTGCCTATATCTGATGCAGAGAGAGCTTCTCTGCATCAGATATAGGCAACAAGTTTCTTAGCTTAGCAATATTCTATGCGTTCATGACCTACAGACTGGACTATTGTAATGCATTACTAGGTGGTTCTCCTGCATCATTAATAAACAAGCTACAGTTAGTCCAGAATGCAGCAGCCAGAGTTCTCACAAGGTTTAGAAAATATGACCATACAACCCCAATCTTATCATCCCTACACTGGCTAACTGTTTCAAATCGACTACAAACTACTGATACTTACACTTACTTGTATTACTTACTTGTACTTATAAAACACTAAAAGGTTTGGCTCTTAAGTATCTTTCCAGACTTCTAAATAGATAATTTGGTTTTCTGCTTGTTTTAGCTTTGTTATTTGGCCAGCTGGTGGATCTATTTTGTTAAATTATAGTTCCCTTGTATCTATCTGATAATTTGACATCATAATGCCTTACAAACACTCTCATAGCTGCTGTATGTGTGTAATATATATATATATATATATATATATATATATATATATATATATATATATATATATATATATATATATATATATATAAGGGATGCAATGAAAATTCTTGGCCGAAACCGAAAACCGAAAAAGAGGAAAGCAACACCGAAAACCGAAACACCGAAAGAAATTATGCCAATTATTATTATCATTGCATTTATAGCTATGACTGTGTACTAACCTTACTAAAATCAAGGCATTTCAATTGCATAAATTAATATTAAAATTTCAAAGAATAAATCAATTACAAATTATGAAAATATTTATTTATAGCACATTGCAACAATGCACAGAATAAAAGAAATTAAAATTTAAACTTAAATGCACTCGTGTACATGAAATAATAATGTACAGGCCCTCTGGCCTGCTGAAAGGTTGTAAAATTAAATATGTTATTTCATAAAAACAAAGTGCATTCAGAACAAGTGCAACTGCTTAAAGATACAACAATAGTGTATCAAAACAAAGACTGCCATAGCCCATATGTTAACTGTAGAACTTCAACAACAACAAATGCACCAAGAATTGTAGATGTGCAAAGTGGATAATAAATATTTAAAAACTAGACAAGCCCATTCTACTTCTTTAGGTAAAGTGGCAGGTTTTTCTTAATGAAGAGTAGCTTCTCTGCTTTATCACAGTGAAGTCTGTTCCTCTTCTCATCGAGAACATGGGCTGCTGCACTGAACAGTCTCTCGCCGTCAGTGCTTGTGCACGGAGCAGACAAGTACTTGCATACCAACTTTGCCAGGTCAGGAAAGCGCCTTGACACCCTCACTGGGAAACTTCCTTGCCTTTTCAAAAACTTCCACCACAGACGGAGTGCGCATGCTCGGACGGGTTTTGCTTTTCTGTGCCACGTTCCTCTCATATTCAGCATAGCAATCGGGATGTTTGGATTTCAGGTGATAAATTAAGCCCGACGTGGAGAAAATCTTTGCAGACTCGCCCCCTCTTGAAATTTCGGCATTACATGTTTTGCAAATCGCTATCCGTGGGCCGACATGGCCGAAAACGCACTTTTGGGCCATTTTCGGCCGAAAATTTTCCGTGGCCGAATATTCGGTGCATCCCCCGAAAACTGATGACACAAGCCAGTCCCTATACCTTACACACACACACACACACACACACACACACACACACACACACACACACACCACCCTGAAAGCCAGATAGCCTCCTGGCCTCTCTGGTTGACTCCACAGGGACCCTCAAACCATAAAACAATCCACTCTCGAAACTCGGCTCCAGTATGACTGTTTGTGTGTGTCACAAACAGTCACACAACACAATGGGGCACTCTTTTACTAATCAAACAAATTAATAAGATGTTCCACCTTCCACGACATTAACCTTTACCTTGTATGTAGCGCCTCCCCAATTATAGTGGTACTCTAAAAGTCTTATTCTTGTAACCCTGTTATAATGTTGTCTCTTCTGTTAAGGCTTGACTGACTTCAAATTATCTTCACTTTATTCTTTCTTACCTAACAAGGGTGCATTGTACACATCAGAATACAACATTGTATTAACATCAGTTATACTTTAATTACTGATCTCTGTATGTTAATTTATACCTGTTCTAATGCTGTAATTTCTTTTCATGTTTAGTATCCAAATGACCACAAAATTATCTGTTACTTATTTTCCAAACAATGGTGCATTTTATTTGATCACGAAAGGTACCATACCGTCTTAATACACTTTGGATAAAACTTTAAAGTCTCCAAAGCAAGTATAGCCCGGAAACCATGCCCACAGACGCATAAACAAGGAGTTTTTCCCTCCAAAATTTCAGGCTATAGCATTGGCCATTCCCCCAAAGATGGGTGGGGTTCAGGACCTTTAAAACATCTTGAACCCAACTAATCAACGTTCAGTCAAGTAAAGCAAGCTCGCTCACTCGGCTCGATCGGAAAGGCTCGGACCCCCGGGGCCCGAAGGCCCGGAGAGTCGGATGCTTAGAACAGCCCAGCAGCGACTCTTCGGGACAAGATCTCAAATCCTTTTGAGATCTTCCAGCAAGCTTTGTCTTTAAGAACAACACTTGCTCTGATCTTCAGGAGAACCTGGAAGAACATCTGACTCCATCCTAACTGACTCTTCAAAGATCTTTTGTCGCATCCGGACTCTTGTGCAACAATCAAATGCAAGTAACCGTTTTACCAACCAATTTAGATGCGTATTTAAGTGTGAGCCCTTTATTGAATTTTGAATTCGATAAAGTGAATTTAAATTACTTGAGTCTCATTTAGGAGGTTTAAGCTTGACATTCCTTTCCTTTCTTTCTCTCCTTTCTTCTTTTCCTTTCTCTTCCTCCTTTTCCTATTTTTTTATTTTTGTTTATTTTTATTTTCATTTTTATTTTCTTTATTTCTTTTTGTTTGTTTGTGTAGTTAGTTTTATGTTGTGTTTGTCTCATTCATTAAACGCTGTATTTGTCATAAGTGATTGTCTCTGAGTGAAGGTTCCTGCAACATTCGATCTGAACTACATGCTCTATTAATTGTACGATATAAAGTAAAGGGGGGTTGTGTCTTTCTTGGCCGGGGAGATACCTCTTTTATAGAATTAATAAAGATTATACTGTCTGTTCGGCGGACAAACAAACCAAATAAGTGTAACGTTAATTCCATTACCGTCAATTTCAACTTAATTTAAATATTTAGCTACAACAGCTATCAAATGAAGTCATTCTACTCGGTTGAAAGCTTTCTCTCCACTATTATTCATTAACCTCTATATATTATGAGAAGAGGATCTAATTGTAATGAATCCAGATTGATCCATATGAATTAAACTATGCAAAATACTACACTCAACTACGCTCTAAACGTAGTGCAATCATTTTAATACAGAATTTATATTCAGAATTAAGTAGTGAGATCGGTCAATATGAGATGCATAGATTAGGGTCTTTGCTATGTTTCAGCAGGACTGTAATTAAAACCTGATTTAAAGTCTTTGTTTATTATTTTTTTATGAATAGCCTCCATATACATCGAAAGCAACGAGTCTTCTAATTTAGAAAAAAAACAAACATCCAAACCAGGTGTTTTACCCCCGACTAGTATAGCAACTGCCAATTGAATCTCTTCTTTTAAAATTTTCTTTTCAAGTTCTTCTTGGTCAATATCGCACAAAACTAGGCTATCCAATTTGCTCAAAAACTTGTGAATTTCAGCTTCCTCTACTCTTTGAGACTTATACAGCAATTTATACTAATTTATGAATTATTGGTTAAATAATTTTGGGTGTTTGATACTTTTATTGTCTTATAGACATAGTGCAGTTATAGATTTATTTTTTATTTTGCCATGCTAATACTTTTTCAATCTTATCCCAGTGTTTGTAATACCTTAGTCCTGATCTGAGAAGTGCATTTTCTGCTTCTTTAGATGACAAAATATTGTATTTCTATTTTTTGGATTGTAATTGTTAACAGCTGAGCATCCTTAGTCTTGGAATGTTCTTTTTCTATTATTAAAATTTATTTTTTGAGTAATTGTAACTGTTTTTAATATTTTATATATTATTTGGCCCAGTAGGAAAGCTTTCATGGCCTCCCAGACTATACCCTAAGAAGCAAAATTTCAGTTTGTAATCATAAAGTTGTCTATATTATTCTTTATGAAGCTCAAAATCAGCAAAGCAATTCAGGAGAATGTTGCACCGAAATAAGTAACCGAGCATGATCTGACAATATTCTTGGTAAATAGTAACTTAATTCAATCAAGTAATCCTTCGCTTTTGGAACAAAAAATTAGTCAATTCTGGAGTAATTATTATGCTAATGTGTTTTATTCTTAAATATCCATATATCTATTAAAATAAAACTTGAGAAACTTTAGTGGATAACCTCTCTAATACTTAAGTAGGCCCAAGACTACTTAAATTCTCCTCGAATTATTAGCTTTGCAATAGGGCATACAATCTTTAAAGAATATATTATGAAGAATAAAATAAGCACCCTCCATATCAGGATGGAATATATTTACTAAGGTTATTCTTTGCATCACAATTGTTCCTCTTAAAATATCTACCAGATTTGTCTTTTTCAACAGATTCCATTTGAAAGGGTATATTTTTATCAATAAGTATAGCCACCCTTCTAGATTGTGATGTAAAAGAGGAAAACAAAACCTGTCCAGACCACAGCCTTTTAAGATTTTGTTGTTCGGAATCCGTCAAATGTGTTTCTTTTAGCAAGACAATTACAATATTATGTTTTCTGAGGTATAGAAATACATTTTCCTTTTAAGTCTTTATTTAATCCATTGTTATTTCAAGTCACATTTATATATTTTAGTGTGCGTGACATTAACTATATAGTTGTTATTTTCCATCCTAGGGCACCATAAGAACTTCTCTAAACAGCCCAAAAATTAAATAAATCAATCAAACGTGTTCTGTTCAACCCACCTTACCACTCCTATCACTTGCCCAAACAAAGTGAAACTTTCAAACCCCATGACTCATTGTGCACCGTAGTTAAAAAGTCTGTCTCTCCGGTAGCTGAATCCTCAGCATCGCAGGATGAAGCATCGGATAAGATACGTCGTTACTGCATAGCTGTCTTTTGAGTGCCTTGTTTCTAAACAAAGTCGATAAGATGTCACGAAATATCATGATAATAGAGTTATTAGGTGAGGCTGCCCTTTTCTCTAGCTGCATTAAGGATTTTAAGTGTGTCTCTGTACCGAGGTAGACGAATCTGAATAGCCACTGGTTTGCCATTTTCTGCTGATATTAGGCAACCATTTCTTCAAAAAAAAAATCAAGCGTCCATGGATTAACATCCATTTTATGCATGGAACCAGGGTGGTGGGTGGGATAACGGCAGACTCGTTTCTTCAGTATCTTCTTTCTTATTGTCCGTTTTCTTTGGATATGGCATATTTATGGGAATGTTTGGAGTTATTATTTCAGATAAAGTACATTTCATCATATTAAAAGTTTTTTAGGAAGTGTTATTTAGACAAAATTATTCCACCACATCTCACTCTAGCGCTGCCATAACCGAAAGTGCCTGTTGCTAGCTATTTTGACCACAATGGCTGTATGTTGCGTTATTTTTAAAGGACAGTGAATCTGTACTGCTATACATGCTGCACATTAACTACTCTCAAATATCCAAGTTTCATTTATTTTTTCTCCACCAACATCCTGAAAGCATTGTTCTCTTTCTCAGCATGAAACCACAACACAGATAGGTACCTTAACCTAGCTCCCACACTTTCCCATAACTTCATAGTGTGTTTGATCAAATGTATTTCTCTGTAGTTACTGAAGTTCTGCACATATCCCTTATTTAAAAAAAAATATATGGTACCAGCACACACCACCTCCATTCCTCAGGCATTGTAGAGAATTCTTTAATTTACATAGTTTTAGGAGTTTTTTTTGCCATGTTGTATATTTTGTACTGGTTTGTTTCGTGTAAAATACTTTATACATCTGTGGTGGCGTGTGTGCTGCGCACTCCCTAGTGGTCATGATATTGATGTGGATGATGTGCGTTACACTCCGCATGCTGAGATATCAGAATATGAGCCACTTTCCACGTGTGTAGCATCTCTGTGTGCAGGACAATGTTAATGATGATGTAAGTTTTGTTTCTGGCTCTAAGCTTGTAATGCTGGATGTTTATATTGCATAGACTGTCTCTAACATCATCCTGTAATATCTTTTTTGCTGATATTTCTGATTATTATTAGTTTATCATGTAAAACGTGTTTTTTTTCTTTCTTTTCAAAGTACTGAAGTGGTTAACACCATTACATTATAGAACCGGCCTTTAGTGGGCAATCCCCAACATCTTAACACATTCTCACTTGTCAACACATTCCATCTGCACCCTTTACCTTTAACACATCATTTCCCAGCTCAGTGCCTCTGCCTAGTCAATTGGTACAAATAATTTTCTGCTTACGTAGTGTCCAACTTACATATCATTCATTTTCCTTAGCTTTTGCCACATCCCTCTGCCCCTGTCTGACCTCTTCGCTGAATTTCACATAACAGTCTTCCTTCTTCAGTTTTCACCATCTTATTCTTATTTCAGACAATATAACAATAAATGATTCCATTAGCACCGGTTATGTGAGTAAATCATACAAGCTTTATATTTTATTCACAATAGAATAAAGATAACATATCAAATGTGGAAAGTGAGACATTTTGAAATGTCATGCCAAATATTGGCTCATTTTGGATTTCATGAGAGCTACACATTCCAAAAAAGTTGGGACAGGTAGCAATTAGCAACGTTAATGAGTATAAAAAGAGCCTCTAAGAGTAGCAGTGTCTCTCAGAAGTCAAGATGGACAGAGGATTACCAATTCCCCCAATGCTGCGGCGAAAAATAGTGGAGCAATATCAGAAAGGAGTTTCTCAGAGAAAGATTTTGCAAAGAGTTTGAAGTTATCATCAACTACAGTGCATAATATCATCCAAAGATTCAGAGAATCTGGAACAGTCTCTGTGCGTAAGGGTCAAGGCCAGAAAACCATACTGGATGTCAGTGATCTTCGAGCCCTTAGACAGCACTACATCACATACAGGAATGCTACTGTAATGAAAATCACAACATGGGCTCAAGAATACTTCCAGAAAACATTGTCGGTGAACACAATCCATTCGCCGTTGCCAGTTAAAACTCTATAGGTCAAAAAAGAAGCCATATCTAAACATGATCCAGAAGCGCAGGCGTTTTCTCTGGGCCAAGGCTCATTTAAAATGGACTGCGGAAAAGTGGAAAACTGTTCTGTGGACAGATGAATCAAAATTTGAAGTTCTTTTTGGAAAACTGGGATGCCATGTCATCCGGACTAAAGAGGATCAAGTCAACCCAAGTTTTTTATCAGCGCTCAGTTCAGAAGCCTGCATCTCTGATGGTATGGGGTTGCATGAGTGCATGTGGCATGGGCAGCTTACACATCTGGAAAGGCACCATCAATGCTGAAAGGTATATCCAAGTTCTAGAACAACATATGCGCCCATCCAGACGTCGTTTCTTTCAGGGAAGACCTTGCATTTTCCAGAATGACAATGCCAGACCACATACTGCATTTATTACAACATCATGGCTGCATAGAAGAAGGATCCGGGTACTGAAATGGCCAGCCTGCAGTCCAGATCTTTCACCCATAGAAAACATTTGGCGCATCATAAAGAGGAAGATGCGACAAAGACGACCCAAGACAGTTTAGCAACTAGAAGCCTGTATTAGACAAGAACGGGATAACATTCCTATTCCTAAACTTGAGCAACTTGTCTCCTCAGTCCCCAGACGTTTGCAGACTGTTATAAAAAGAAGAGAGGATGCCACACAGTGGTAAACATGGCCTTGTCCCAACTTTTTTGAGATGTGTTGATGCCATGAAATTAAAAATCAACTTATTGTTCCCTTAAAATGATACATTGTCTCAGTTTAAACATTTGATATGTCATCTATGTTGTATTCTGAATAAAATATTGAAATTTGAAACTTCCACATCATTGCATTCTGTTTTTATTCACAATTTGTACAGTGTCCCAACTTTTTTGGAATTGGGTTTGTAATAATAAAAAAAAACCTGACCTACTGGCCACTGATCAAGTCTTTGTCTCCCTGCTTGTTTTGCTTGATCTTAGCGAAGCTTTTAACACTATTTATCTTAATATTCTGCTTGCTCGACTAGAAAATTTAGTTGAATTTAGGATAATGTCTCTTTACTGGTTTAGGTCTTATTTGACTGATCATGATCAGTTTGTTGATGTAAATTGTGAGTTCTCCACATTTACTTAGGTAACATTTGGTGTTCCGCAAGGATCAGTCTAAGACCCACTGATTGATTTTTTTTTTTTTTGCATGCCAACTCTGGGTGGAATTATTCCAAAATTGGTATTATTTTCCACTGCTATGCCGACGATATACAATTTATTGTTTCAGTAAATGAGAAACATCAGATTTAGAATGTTGAGCAATCTGTGTAAAGGACATGGGATGCTTGTTAACTTCCTTCTGATAAATTCTGAGGAGACACTAGGACGGCATTCAGCTATATCTTAACTTTCTGATTACACTGTTTCTGTGGATGGTCTTTCTGTCTCATCATGTACAGCAGTAAAAGACTGCTCTTGACTCTAGTCTTTCCTTTGAGGCTCATGTGGATAAGATTACCAGGATAGCCTTATTTCATCTTAAAAATATTGCTAATATAAGAAATATGTCATTACAGGATGTAGAAAAAATAATTCATGCTTTTAATACATCTAGATAGAACTATTGAAGTGCCTTGATGTTTAAATGTTTTAGTAAGCAAGAAAGAAAGCAACATAGATAATTATAAGGTTACAGGGTTCATGTGAACATATGCACAGTCTGGTAAGGACTGATCCTTACCAGACTGTGCATATGTTTACATGACCCCTGTCTTATTAAGTCTACATTGTGACACAAATAAATCTCACACTGATTACAAAATACTTCTACTGACACATAAAGCATTAAATGTTTTTGCACCACATATTTAATGTACTTTTGTTCCATTATGATCCACCACGCCTACTTCATAATTTAAGGTACAAACAAATAGCCTGAACCTTATACTTGAACCTACTTAATTATCCTCCACAGCCGGAGTAGCTCTTGGGCCTTCTTTTCTGAGATGATTCTCATAAAGGCCTGATTTATCATAGTGTTTGATGGTTTTGTAGACTGCACTTGAGGAAACTTTTTCAGATTTTTTGGACTGACTGACCTTCATTTCTTAAAGTAATGATGGACTGTCTTTTCCCTTTAGTTTTTTATCGAAATTTAGATTTGTACTGTAGTTGTAGTAGGGATATTGTCTCTGTACTCAACCTTTCCTCTGCACTTGACAACTGATGGTCTAAAGCACATTAAAAGGCAAGAAATCTCACAAATTAAAAAAACATTTCAAGTATCTACCTAATGAATCTCATGAGAGAAAGCCATGAGTTTGCAAAAAAAAAAAAAATTAGCTAAATGTAGCTACTTACAATCTAAATAAAAATATAAAAAAGTATCATGGGTTGTTTAACACTTTTCTGCTCATCAAATAATTCCATACATGTTTGAAATTTCATAGTTTGGATATCTTTTTTTCTTTGGATAATGAATATCCAGCTTATTCATTACAGACCTAAATTAACTATATGTTAATTCTATAGGCAAGTTTTGAACAAGTTTTTTTATATTATTGTACAGGAACAAACTATTTTTTTTTACCAGTTATACAACAGCTATGAGACAGTTTGTAAGGCATTGAGATTAGTTTTTAAATAGCAGATATATACAAAGGAACTATAATTTAACAAAATAGATTCACCAGCTGGCCAAATAACAAAGCTAAAACAAACAGAAAAACATATTATGCCAAAAACAAATTTCAACATTAAACCAATATTGTTTGTTAAATTAGTCAAGTCAAGTTTATTTCTATAGTGCTTTTCACAACAGACATTGTCTCGAAGCAGCTTTACAGAATTTTAAGAGTTAAGGTGAATGGTGTGCATTTATCCCTGATGAGCAAGCCATGGCGAATGTGGCAAGGAAAAACTCCCTTAGATGTTATGAGGAAGAAACCTTGAGAGCAACCAGACACAAAAGGGGAACACATCCTCATTTGGGTGACATCAAGAGGGTGATTATAAATCTTAAAACAATACAGAACACTGGGGAGTAAGAACTAACAACTGGAAAATGAGAACTAACAGTTTATTAGAAATTACAACATTACTTGCATTTAATACAAACTGAATTAAAAAACAAATTATCGCTCAAGAAATACCTGTGATCCAGCTGTGTGGGTTGTGAAGATGTGGACAGTTATAAATGACAAGGTATTTGATGGAGGGAAACACTTCATTAACAGCTTTCATTCCAACATCAGTGATGATTCCTGGGTTTTCTATTACATCAGCAAGGCCATATTTGACCAGCTCAGTATGACTCAATTTACCTATAAAAGAATAAATTTGAATGAATTCAAGACAAATGTTGGCAAAAGACTAGCTGAATAGTTATCACACACATACCAAAATGGGTCACATATTCCTCATTATACATTAATTAGGCATGCTGTAATTTAACTTTTCCAAAACCTCTTCAATGTCACAATTTTTCAGATACGCTGTTAAATTAAAAAGCTTTCTTTCCTACCCATGTACATTTCTCAAGAAACTTAAAACCAAACTCAAAGTCATTCAACCAATGTTCAACAGATGGGCAATTAACATTCTTCCAACACACAACAATCAAATCACTCTGGGAATGCAAATGGTCCTCTGTCTTTTCCATATCATCACATGAAACACCACAGTGATGTACATTTTTGTAGGCATTCAAGATAAGGTGTATACAGAATACTGAAAGCTTAAATGGGTAAGAGATTTTTTTATACTACAATTGATACTTGATACAAATGACACACACATTTTCTTTATAAGAAAGAGAACAACTGTGTGTTTGCAGAAACCCAAAATGTTTGAATCTCCACGTGTGTGTATTTATATATACTTCCAAATATTCACCTTTTGCGGTGGTGGATCATAACCAGGTTGTAACAACCATTTCAAAATGTCAAAAGAACTAAAAGGAACAAGAGACAAAAAGATTTATTTGGAACTTATTGGAAACTGCATTTAAACTCAAACAGGCTGTTCATTAGCTGATCAAAAGTTTAAAACCATGGCCCAAAAATACTGACAACAGAACAAAAAGTGTCAAAAAAGGTCTAACTAGTGAGTAGCCCCACTGTTCTTGTTGTCAACTTCAAACAAGCGTTTCGGCATGCTTGATGCAACTGTTTCCAGGAGGCTGGTGGGAACGTTGCTCCATGTGGTGAAGATATCTTCATGAAGGGCATCCACAGTCTGGAACTGACATCCGTTTTTGTAAACTTCCGTTGTCATCCATCCCCAAACATTCTAAAGGGGATTTATATCAGGGGAACATGATGGTCCAGAAGTGCAACGTTATTGTTTTGAAAGAAGTCCTTCGTCAGGCGGGCGTTGTGAACTGCAGCGTTGTCCTGACCCAGTCATTACCATACAGACGAGGGCCCTCAGTCAAGAAGGATGCCTGCTGCAACATGTAAACATAACCTGCACAACCTGAAACTTCATTTTCCCATTTTTAAATGAAAAAGCACCCCACATCATGATGGAGCCTCCTCCACTGTGCCATGTAGAAAACATCTCCATTGGGATCTCCTTGTCATGCCAGTATCATTGAAAGCAATACATTTTTTTCTCGTTTAAGAAGAAAACTTTCTTCCTTCTTTCAATGTCTCATGTTTGGTGCTCTAAGTGTTTCAAAGACATTTTTTGTTCTTTAAGCCCTTCTTTCGTCTTGTGGTTATTCGGCTGCAGTCAGCATCAGTAAGGGCCTTAATTTGGGTCAAGGATCGGCCTGTGTCTTCACAGACATCCCATCAGATCCTCTGTCTCAGTGCAGGTGAAATTATATTGTACAAAGATGCTGTTGGGAATTATACAAAGATGCTGTTTGTGGACTACAGTTCAGCTTTTAACACCATAATTCCCTCCACACTCACCTCTAAGTTGGAGGTCCTGGGACTCAGCCTGCCGCTGTGTCAATAGCTCTTGAACTTCCTGACAGACAGACCACAAGCCATACGGGTGGGAAAACACACCTCATCCACCCTCACCCTCAACCTCAGCACTGGAGCTCCCCAGGGTTGTGTTCTGAGCCCCCTGCTGTACTCACTGTACACATACGTCTGTGTGGCCACTTCCAACTCCACCACCATCATCAAGTTTGCTGACGACACTGTTGTGGTGGGCCTGATCTCCAACAATGACGAGACGGCCTACCTACAGGGGGTTAAAAACCTGTATAGATGGTGCCAGGAGAACAACCTTCTCTTGAACATCAGCAAGACTAAGAAGTTGATAGAGGACTTCAGCACGAAGCAGGATCGGTCATACCAACCGGTAAACATCAACGGGACCCCAGTGGAGAGAGTGGACAGTTTCCGGTACCTGGGTGTTCACATCACTGTCCTGTGTGGGTCCTGTCACACCAACACCCTGGTGAAGAAGGCCCGGCAGCGTCTGTACCATCTGAGAAGCTTAAGGGACTTTAAACTACCCTCTCAGGTGCTAAAGACTTTTTACACTTGTACCACTAAGAGCATTTTGACGGGTAGCATCACTTCCTGGTTTGGGAACCGCACCATGCAGGACAGGCAAACCCTCCAGAGGGTGGTGCATTCAGCTGAACGTACCATCCGCACCGAGCTCCCTAACCTGCAGGACATCTACAGCACGCGGTGCCGGACCAGAGCCAGGAAGATTATGAAGGACCTCAGCCATCCCAACAATGGACTCTTTTGTTTGTTGCGCTTCAGCTCCCTGAAAGCAAACACAGAGAGAATGAGGAGGAGCTTCTTCCCGCAGGCCATTCGGAGTTTGAACCAGGAAACACCCAGGATCTAAAAGCTGGATCTAAAAGCTGGTCACTCTCTCCATCATCACACTTCTTCAAATATTTTTCTTTTCGCACTACAACACTAAACTCTGGACAGTCACTTTAACTCTGGACTTGCACAGCACAGTGCACTTTATACCACACCACACATGGAAACTTTATACCACACCGCATACGTTCACTTTATACCACACCAAACTGCACAGGTTCACTTTAAGGACAATCACATCAACCACCTTATGTGATTACTGTTTACTGTACATTAGCATACCTTTATCCATAAACATACCCTGTATATACAATTGTTCATATTATATATATATATATATATATATATATATATATATATATATATATATATATATATATATATATATATATCTATATATCTATCTTTAAATCTTTTATATTTTACATAGTTTATTCTCTTTATTTATCTGATTTATCGTCTCCCCATCCTATTCCCTCATGCCGGACAGTCATACAAAGCATTTTACTGCATGTCATACATGTATGTATGTGTTAGTGACAAATAAAATTAGATTTGATTTGATTACTTTAGGTCTACCAGTTGATTTATTTTGTCCCATAACCCTTTTAAGAAATTTATTCTTACTGCGTCTCAACACCCATTGCGAGAGCCCTTGCTTGTCCAGTTCAACAATCCTGCCACATTTAAAAAAAAAAAAAAAAAAAGCCTTTTTGCTTTTGCCATCAGGAGATCATGACAGTGTGACTCTCTAAAGAACAATGACATTAAAGCTATATTTCTCCACATATTTTAACTTTTAAAGGCTAAGGTCTTAAACTTTTGAACAGCAGATGAACTTTTTGACTATGCTTTTGTTTCTTCTTTTGGCATTTTTACAAATTACACAACCTGGTTGTACCTTGGAATGTCCCCCAGAGAATGACAACAAAGATTTTGTTAGGGAGTGTATATTTTATATATATATATATATATATATATATATATATATATATATATATATATATATATATATATATATATATATTAGTGTTTACAGATTATGAGGTATTGGTTGTCTTCTCTCATGTTATTCTTCTGTCACCAAAACAAAATCTTTGTAAGTGCAAACATACAAGTCAAAGTACTTTCTGATTCTGATTCTTTATGTACAACTGGTCATGGTGGAACTGAAAAGGACCTTTTCCAAACTGTTCCCACAAAGTTGGAAGCATATAATCATCCAAAATGTCTTTATATGTTGAAGCATTAAGATTTCCCTTCACTGCAAGTTAAGGGACTAGCCCAACCACAGAAACAGCCCCCTACCGTAATTTCTCCTCCACCAAGCTACCCAAACCCAGACTCGACCAGCAGATTGCCAAATAGAGAAGTGTGATTCATTACTCCACAGAACACATTTCCACTGTTTCAAATACAGTGGTGGCATGATTTACACCATTGCATTCAAAACATGGCATTTTATGCAGTGTTGTGAGGCTTACATGCAGATTCTCAGGCAAGAAACCCATTTCATTAAGCTACCCCAATATTAAAGCCTGTGGAATTTTGAGAGAGAGTCAAAGACTTTTAAAAACTAGCAGACTAAGGTCTTTTTTGCTTCCTATTTGTAAATGCTAATTCTGAATGCATGTTAACATATAAAGTATACAGTTTGAAGTTGCACAAAGTTTTCAATGCTTTAAGTCAAACATGTTTTTCTCTATACAGTGCATTCAGAGAGTATTTATGGGCTAATTTTTCTTTCACATATTGTCATCGGTTTATTTCCATTCCAAATAACAAACCTAAGCAAAACAGATTGTGGTAACTTTGCAAATTGATTAAATAGAAAAATCTGTTATGTTAAATACACTTCTAATAAATGAAGGTATCACTAATCAGGAATTGAATGTTCTATGTTTATTGGAAACATTAATTTAAGCATGTAAATTTTCAATGCATAACACAGTGGAACCCACTTATCTCGACCTCGGGTAACTCGCCAACCCTATTAAGTCGACGTTTTTGAAGTGGAACCACCAAATTCTCGCAAATTTGCCACTTAACGTCAGTTATCTCGATCGGCACTGTGCAGCCGCAGAAGAACTCGCGGAAGTGGCAGAAAAATCAAGCCTTACAGATGCTACAGGTGTAGAATATTTTTCAGAGCTGTGTGTCAAAGTGAAATGACTCGAGAATTTAATTTTGACACTGGTTAGCTTTTTGTAAAAACAAACTACGTTTTTAGTGATTTTGTGAGCATCCATTGGAGCGCTTGGTAGAAGCGCGGCGCTAAACAGCACACGGAAGAACGTGGGATGAGCAGCAAAAGCATAGAAATAACAACGGGAGGATCGGGGGAATCCGGGATGCGCTTTGGGAAGAAAAGCGCAGCCGTTGAGAGAGTGCGGAGTCCGAGTGGGAAGACACGTACCGGGATACGCATGAGCGATAACAACGACCGCCGTGAACCAACATATACCAACAATAACGGACGGTGAGAGTGTGGAAGTGAGGGGTTTAAATAGGAGCTGGTGATGAGTGCTAAATGTGCGCGATTAAGGCTGGGAGCTTCAGAGAAAGCGGAGGTTTGACAGTCTCCAAAGGGGGCGTGGCAGGTGGTTTCCTGACAGTTAACAAACATGTATGTACATTTTTATAGCATGCCTTCATCAAACAAATCGCGGCAACGCTGTTGTGTAAAAAAAAAAAAACTCAAAAAACACATGTATGTACATTCTCATTTATTAACGCACATCATGTACATAAAGAAATTTCAAGCACGTTAATATATTGGCGACATATTGGTTTTCGTTTGTCTCGATCATCGGTTATCTCTGCGCTTTTTGGCATCCCCTAGGCCGGCGACATACCCGGGTTCCACTGTAATCAGGATTACGGTGAGTTATAGCTGAGAACAGCGGTTATGTCCATTCAAGATTCAGCAGGAATTAATCCGAATGTAATAGGTCCTTTTGGAAGCAGGAATTAGACGTTAGACATGCGAGGGTGCTTTATCTGAATATGCAATTTAAACTGAAACATTAATCCAGTTTCTTATTTTTTTCCCCCGTCACTTGCCTCCCATTTTCCTTCTCCTGAGCCACCTTAATGCCAATAAAAAGCAGAAGCAGCACTTCCAGGCCCTGTACCAAGCCCAGCTGAAGGACCAGGAAGGTGCTCTGGAGTGTGTTTGAGAAAAAGGTACCCCAGCCACATACCACATCGCTCTCAAGAGGATGGGTCTGCATGAAATAAAGAAGCAGAGCATGTGGCTGAAGATTGGGATTCGCTGGACTTGGAAGTGTGTGCTCCACCTGCTGCCAAGTGCTGTTCCTCTGCAGGGAAGCCCAACAGAATCCAGTTGACAGCATGCCGGAGTACGCAGACCTGAAGAAAAAACTATTTTGCAGCAGGTCAGTCATAGCCCTGAAAAGCACTATCAGCGGTTCCACTTGCTGATGTATTTGGCCTTCCACTTAGGCCATGGGCAGGTGCAACCATCAAATTGATTTGATGACTGAAAAAATTGCGGCCTCTCAAAGATCAACGACCAAACATGACGTGAGACACTTTGTGGGGCTGGTTGGTCCCAGAAACCTATTATTGTAGGTTTGTACCTATTTATTCAGATTTCACCAGACTGATTTCACTCAGATAAAAAGACTTTCTACTCAGCCTTCTGATCTAGAGAAAGAATCTTAATGCAGCTAGCTCAACAAACTCCACCCTAATGAAAAGATGACAAACATAATCTTGTATATTTATTTAATACTGTAAGAAAATGCAATTACAATACGAGCATCGCAGTAACATTGACACCTAAATAATATGTATCAGTGATGATTTCTTAAATTTTCCAATAATAAATTAGAAAATGTTAGGCAAAAATAAATGCAGAAAAAATGCATTTAAAGCCAAACCCTGCAGATAGAAATATAAATACAATCACATACAGAACTACACGACTACAATTCCAAAAAAGTTGAGACGCTGGGTGAAATGTAAAAATAGGATTGCTTTGATGTGCAAATCTCACATCTCCCCTATTTTTATTCACGATAGAACATAGAAAACTTAAAATGTATAAACTGAGGAAATAATTAGCTAATTATTTGATGACCAGAACACATCTTAAGAAAGTAATGGTGTTACTAAAAAGACAGCTGGAATTTTGCTTTTGAATTTTTGGAATTCAACAGCTCACTAACATGACTGGGTATGAAATAAAAATCTTAAAAACGCAGAGTCTCAAAAGATGATCAGAGGTTCAGTAATCTCACTAATCTGCAAAGAAGAACAAAGAATACATGGGACGATTGAGCAGCTAGAATCCTATATCAGACACGAATAAACAATATTCTTCTGCCAAAACTCTAGCAACTGTTAGTGTCAAGAGATGCAGTATATCACAAAAGTGAGTACACCCCTCACATTTCAGCAATCATTATGGTATATCTTTTCAAGAGACAATATTAGAGTAATAAAACAAATATATTTAAGGTCTGAAGACATACATGGCCACCCCATTAACTTCATCAGCTCCTCAGCAAAAAAAAATCTTGGCAGTGTGTTTAATGTCGAACAACTGCCATTTGGCTCAGTTTCTGAAGGAAGGGCATCATGTTCTGCTTCAGAATGTCACAGTACATATTGGAATCCATGTTTCCCTCAATGAACCACAGCTCCACAGTACCAGCAGCACTCATGTAGCCCTAGACCATGATGCTACCACCACTATAATTGATTGTAGACATAACACAATTTTCTTCCTCACCACACATGCTGGACACCATCTGAGCCAACCAAGTCTTCAGCAAGTTGATTACAGGATTTCTTGTGAGGCAGCTTCAGAAGAGGCTTCCATTGACGATGACGGCCATGCAAACTGACTTGCTGCAGTGTGAGGAGTATGGTCTGAACACTGACAATCGGACCTTCTGCTTCTGCGACCTCTAAAGCAATGCTGGCAGCACTCAATCTGTTTTTTTGAAGCCAGCTTCTGCACCGGACGCACAGCACGAGGACTCAACAACTTTGATCGACCCTTGTGAGGCCTGTTTCTAGTGGAACCTATTCTGGAAAACCTCTGTATGACCCTGGCCACTGCACTGTAACTAAGTTTTAGGGTTTTGCTGATCTTCTTATAGCCTAGGCCACCTTTGTGGAGAGCAACAATCCTAATTCTCAGTGAGTCTTTGCCATGAGGTTCCATGTTTAGGCTCCAGTGGTCAGTATGAAAGAATTGGACTCAAAGCACCAAATTTTAGGGTACTGTTAGAGTTCTTAGGGTGTGAATCTATACTAATATACTAGCTGACTACTCTAAAATGTAATACATTTTTTTTATTTTGTCCCTTGAGAAGATACAGGGGTACCTTGACCTACGAATGAATTAATGTACGAGTTTTCCGAGGTACGAGTCGTCACTCGGCCAATTCTTTGCTTTGTTACGTGAGCAAAAAATTGAGGACCGAGCTCGAGACACCGCTGCTACATGCCGTAGTGAGCAATAAACACTGCAATTTGTTGTGCACGCGGTTTCTTGCTTTGTGCTTTGCGTTTTGTGTGAAATCCTCCTTCTAACATTCTTGTAACTCTGTCTAGCAAGAAAGTAAGCTCTAGTGACAATGCTGAGAAGAGGAGGATGATGTCCATTGAATTAAAGCGTGAAATGATCGAGAAACATGAACAAGGTATGCGAGTAAAGGACTTGGCCAGGCAGTACGAACGTTCAACGTTTACAATTTACACAATTTTGAAGCAGAAGGAGTCGCATAAGGTTATAACGCCAGCCAAAGGTGTTAAAATTATTTCTAAGCGCCGGACGTCGGTCCATGAAAAGATGGAGAATCTGCTGTTGGTGTGGCTGACAGAGAAGCAGGTTGCAGGAGATAGCGTAACAGAGGCTATAATCTGTGAGAAGGCTCGAGCCATTTATGCAGTTTTGGCCACCGAGGATTCTTTCAAAGCCAGCCGGGGCTGGTTTGACAATTTCCGGAAAAGGACCAGCATTCACTCCATTGTTAGGCATGGTGAGGCAGAAAGTGCTGATGTCAAGGCAGCAAAGGATTTCGTCAAAACTTTCGCTGAACTCATCAAGGTCAAAGGATACCCCCCAGCAAGTCTTCAACTGTGACGAGACAGGGCTAGAAGATTTTTTTTTAAGAAAGAAGATGCCGAAGAGAACATACATAACGGAAGAGGAGGAGAAGATGTCAGGGCACAAACCTATAAAGGATAGGTTGACCCTCGCCCTGTGTGCTGCTCGTATACCATTCCGAAAACCCCAGAGCCTTTAAACCACACAAGATCATAAAGGAGAACCTGCAGGTTATGTCGAACGCAAACCCTAAGGTTTGGGTCACCAGGCAGTTCTTTGTGGAGTGGGTAAACTTTGTGTTTGGTCCTTTAGTGAAGAAATATTTTCAAGAAAACAACCTGCCCATGCAAGCGCTTCTCGTCCTCGACAGTGCTCCTGCTCATTCAGCGCACATGAGGAGCACTCCGAAGAACTGAAGACTGAGGAGTTAAAGGAGCTACAAAAGCAGCAGCATACAGAGGCGTTAGGTGACGTTAGTTCCAAGGTAGAAGAGACAGAGGCGGAGGTCATTAATACAAAAGAGCTCAAGGAAATTTTGGCAATGTGGGAGAAGGTTGCAGATTATGTAGAAAAGAAACATCCTGAAAAAGTTGCCTTTTTAGACTATTTTAAAAAGAAGAGGGGATGCTACACATTGGTAAACATGGCCCTGTACCAACATTTTTTAACCCATAAAATTCAAAACATTTTTTTACATAAAATATATTCCTCACTTTAAACATTTAATGTTCTATTGTGGATAAAATATGGGTTTGAGATTTACAAATCACTGATTTACGTCTTAATTTACAAATTCCACCTTTTATGGCAATTGGGGACGTACCGTAATTTCCGGACTATGAAGTGCACCGTTGTATAAGCCGCACCCACTGAATTTTACAAATATTTTCATTTTTAACATAAATAAGCCGCACACTGTTTACACTGAAACTAATGAACTTTACACAGGCTTTACCAAAAGAGAGTGCCTGTTACACGGTGTAACGGGTGAAATATGTTGTGGCTCCTTTAAGAGCAGAGCACCATTTTGGGAACAGCAAGTCACTGCATTCTACCGGTATTACTGCGTGTGCGTGTGTGTGTGTGTGTGTGTGTGTGTGTGTGTGAGACTGTGGATTATGTGCTCATTATTTTCTGATGCTCATTTCTAAGTTTCTTTGACTAACCCATAACGCTGTTGCCAAGAAAAATAAAAAAGCACGAGTTTTGGAAACCTGTCTGTGCTTATATGATAACTGGAGTTAGAGAGCTTCACTCTGACTCACGCGCTACAACGGCTTGTATCTAAACAGTAGCCGACCAAGAAAGTCATTGTTCACTGTCTTCCTCCATCCACAACTATTTCTCTCTGGAGTTTATCTTTTGGCATCGTCGTGCGTTTAAAAATCAACACCGGTGAAAGTTTTTCTCCCGCTGCCGTGCAGCTCAGAACACAGGTGAGCTTGAAGTTTGTGAAACTGGGAAAAACCCAGGAAAAATCCATAAATCCGCTTCGTTGTTTAAGCCGCGGGGTTCAAAACGTGGGAAAAAAGTAGCGGCTTATAGTCCGAAAAATACGGTAGTTATATATAACTACATAAGATCAACCAGTAAAATGTTTCAATCCACTTAAAATTTCAATTATTTCCTCATTAAAAAAGCAACATCTGTATTAAATACCTTATACACATGGTTCTTCAAAAGAATAAGTCAAGAACTAATCAAACCTCTTCTAAAAATAATAGATTCTTTCCTTAACACTAGTCATATCTGGAAGGACTTTTAGTAACAATACATGACAAAAGTATTTACAACATACGTGTTGATGTTTTCTTTCTGGTGTTTTTTTTTTCTTAGAATAGTCTTCACTTACTCAAGAATTTTGACCTTAGTGCTTCAGCTAGCTAAAACATAAGCTTGGCTTCAACTAAACAAAATAAATTGAATAAAGCTTATACGGTAGTTCAAAATACAGTATGTAAATTTAGTTTGACGCATTGGTTGGCTGATGGATGCTCAAGCTCAAGCCAGAATCTTAATATACAGAAGCGAAGAGATGTCAAATTCAATAACATTTACACTGTAGGTAATGCCATCAATTATCTAAACAGTTAAGATCTACTGTGCACAAAAATAGTGTAAGAATCTAAGCCAAGAGTCAAATTGTGATGGCATACTACTAAGTAAAAGAATATTAAGTTAATTATCCAGCACACATCGTTAGTTGCTAGTGCATTAGTAAAACAGTGGGGAAAATAATATTTGATACCCTGCTGATTTTGAGTTTACCCCCTTACAAAACAGTCTAGAATTTGTATGGTAGGTTTATTTTAACACTGAGAGACAGAATATAAAAAAAAATCCATTAAAAAAAACTTTAAAGAAAGGTTATAAAATAATTTGAATTTAATCGAGTAAAATAAGTATTTGATCCCGTACCTAATTACCAACAATTCTGTCTCCCACAGACCAAATTAGTCCTGTCTCTTTATGAAAGTGCTCCTAATATCAACTCGTTATGTGTATAAAAGGCACCAGACACAGAAATCAACCTCTTGCAGTCAAACCTATCCACCACCATGGGTAAGACCAAAGAGCTGTCAAAGGACATCAGGGAGAAGATTGTGGACTTGCACAAGGCTGGAATGGGCTACAAGACCATCAGATTGTTGCTTTGGCTGTATGTTTTAGGTCATTGTCATGCTGGAAGACCCATCCACGACCTTCATGTGGTTAAGTTTTCCTGGGGATGGTGTTCTTGGGGTCATATTCTGCATTTCTCTGCCTCCAAAAACGGCGAGTCAAGTTGATGCCAAAGAGCTTAATTTTGGTCTCATCTGACCATATCACATTCTTCCAAGCTTTCTCTAAATCATTCAGGTGTTCACAGGCAAACTTTAGATGGGCCTGTTCATGTGCATTCTTGAGCAGAAAGACCTCAGTGTGTTACCAATGGTTGTTTTGGTGACTGTGGTACAGTTAAAAATTATTCAACCCCCAATGCTGTAAATGGTTTTAGGGAATTTAGTGTACATTTGTAATTGTATTCAGAATGAAATCCTACAAGGACTTCTTAAAGAACCATATGCAACTAAAATGACATCAATTAGTTTTGTAATACAGTAGTAAATGTTTCTTTTGTGAATTCTTCATTGACATAATTATTCAACCCCTTAAAGACTACCACTCTGAAGAACAGAGGTTCAATGAAGTGTTTTCAATCAGGTATTGAAAACACCTGTGGATATCAGGGAGCAGCATTAAAGCCTAATAAGCACCAATTAGGCAGCTTTAAAATGACTGTGATACTCAGCTCCTTCTAGACATTTACTGGTGTGGTTACAAACATGGTGAGGTCAAGAGAATGGTCCAGGAAGACAAGAGAACAGGTGATTACTCTTCACAGGAAGGGCAATGGCTATAAGAAGATTGCAAAGATGTTAAACATACCAAGAGACACCATAGGAAGCATCATTCGCAAATTCAAGGCAAAGGGCACTGTTGAAACGCTACCTGGTCGTGGCAGAAAGAAGATGCTGACTTCGACTGCTGTGCGCTACCTGAAGCGAGAGTGGAGAAAAGTCCCGTGTGACTGCTGAGGAACTGAGAAAAGATTTGTCAGATGTGGGTACTGAAGTTTCTGCTCAGACAATACGGCGCACCCTGCGTAATGAAGGCCTCCATGCCAGAACTCCCAGGTGCACCCCCTTGCTGTCCCCAAAGAATAAGAAGAGTCGACTGCAGTATGCCAAAAGTCATGTGGACAAACCACAGAAGTTTTGGGATAGTGTTCTGTGGACTGATGAAACAAAATTAGAACTGTTTGGGCCCATGGATCAACGCTATGTTTGGAGGAGGAAGAACAAGGCCTATGAAGAAAAGAACACCTTGCCTACTGTGAAGCATGGCGGGGGGTCAATCATGCTTTGGGGCTGTTTTGCTTCTGCAGGTACTGGGAAGCTTCAGCGTGCAAGGTACCATGAATTCTCTTCAGTACCAGGAGATATTGGATGACAATGTGATGCAGTCCGTCACAAACCTGAGGCTTGGAAGACGTTGGACCTTTCAACAGGACAATGATCCCAAGCATACCTCCAAGTCCACTAGAGCATGGTTGCAGATTAAAGGCTGGAACATTTTGAAGTGGCCATCGCAGTCACCAGACTTAAATCCGATTGAGAACCTCTGGTGGGACTTAAAGAAAGCAGTTGCAGTGCGCAAGCCTAAGAATGTGACTGAACTGGAGGCTTTTGCCCATGATGAATGGGCGAAGATACCCGTAGATTGCTGCAAGACACTTGTGTCAAGCTATGCTTCACGTTTAAAAGCTGTTATAACTGTAAAAGGATGTTGTACTAAGTACTAAGATTGAATGTCACTTGGGGGTTGAATAAAACTGATAATGATGTGAGCTCAGAAAAGACATTTGTGGTTATTTCATTATAAATGTTATGTTATATTTGTCTGACCTACACGTGCCTCTTTGATTTAATTGTAAGCAGGATGACTGAATGATCATAATCAATGTCAAACCGACCAAAACAATCAATTTCAGTGGGGGTTGAATAATTTTGAACACAACTGTAGATCATTAACAAGCTCCTCCTGTTAAATTCTGGGCTAATCATGTACTTTGCTCAGAATCAAGTGCATAAATGTTTTAAGGTCAACCAACTTTGGCCTTTCAATCATAAGTCATGGCTATTTTATTTTTTCATATGTTTTCATAATTATTTTTCATGGTAAATTTTTATTTTCCCTGAAAAGGAGACTGTCATCTTGTCCCAGGCTAAAAATATTTTTTTTTTCTTTTTTGGTACTGTTTTTTTCTGTCAATTCACATTTCTTCTCTTTTTTTTACAATACATGTATTCAGAATACATGTAAATCATGGCAATCAACAGACTTTTACACATTTAATAAATTTAACACAATAGATTTTTGCATCCAATAGGCTGTTTCATACTTACACTGTAATAGGAATTCATCAACATATCCAAGATGCAAAGTCTCAAATTGTGGAAACTCAAGTTCGGCCATTTTCAGTGCTGAAAAGACTCCATCTTTGGTTAGGGAAGGCTGGATACGAACTTCATGCAATCTGAAGTCCGACAAAAATATATATAAATAATTTATTACATTTTGTTAAAAGATTTTAAGCAGATTTTCATGACATTCTGACTACTCTTACCCATGTGCAGCAGTAATAATGAGATAGCCTAAGTCCACTTCAAGAGCATTCTTACAGGCACCAAATACAATAGTGTGCAAATTACGAAATCCTCCTATAACACAAATCATATTATAGAAATTAATTATAGAAATATTAGAGAGAGGGTTAACATTCTGCAAACTATGAATGGAATAGCTACAGATGTTGGATAAAGCACTAATTTTACCATTTTAACTATGAGCTGCAGAAATGTTTGAATTCATAAGGAACCAGACAAAATCATAAGCTAACTTTAGACAACTCCAATTAAAACTACAAGAGAATGTCTGATATGCAACCTGGCTCAGTTCAGATACCGCACATAATGAAATGGGACAGAACAGTTAAATTAAGGAAATCTAAGGCTTCATGCATCCCTTACAGCTCTCTGCAGATTGGTATGGTGTCCCATACCCCTCATATATCCTGCCTAGTATTTCATATATACAAACGTGGACAAAATTGTTGGTACCCTTCGGTCAATGAAAGAAAAACTCACAATGGTCACAGAAAAAACTTTAATCTGACAAAAGTAATAATAAATAAAAATTCTATGAATGTTAACCAATGAAAGTCAAACATTGCTTTTCAACCATGCTTCAACGGAATTATAAAAAAAAAATGACCATGTGCTATCAGTTTTTCTTTTTTAATAAATCTGCAAAAATGTCAACAATTCTGTTTTTCTGTCAATATGGTGTGCTATGTGTACATTAATAAGGAAGAAAAATGAACTTAAATGATTTTAGTAACTCAAATGGCTCCAAAATAACAGAGTGAAAAATTTAAGGGGGTCTTAATACTTATACTTACTTATACACACATATATATATATATATTTGAGAGAGAGAGAGAGAGAGGGAGGAATGTATGCTTGTGCATGTTCCAGAACTTTTATGTTTGTTCCTGTATTGTTTTCTGGAAGGAATAATAATAAGCCATACTTCCATTAAAGTAATTTTTTTTTAGTCTTTGTTCCAACTAAGAAGTAAAGTAAATAATAAATTTAAATAAAAAGGCCTGTCTGTTTTTTTTTTTTTGTCTCATTATTAAACTTTCTGATCTTAGACTAATTTAGAGAGCGTTCTGACGGGTAGCATCACTTCCTGGTTCAGCTGAACGCATCATCCACACCGAGCTCCCTAACCTACAGGACATCTACAGCACGCGGTGCCGGACCAGAACCAGGAAGATTGTGAAGGACCTTAGCCATCCCAATAATGGACTCTTTTCTCTGTTGCGTTTGGGGAAACGCTTCCGCTGCCTGAAAGCGAACACAGAGAGAATGAGGAGGAGCTTCTTCCCGCAGGCCATTTGGAGTTTAAACCAGGAAACGGCCCACTCTCTCCATCATCCGACCTTTTCCCTGCACATATCACACTTTTAGTGCTATGACACTTTAGACACTGGACTTGCACAGCACAGTGCACTTTACATTTTATATTTTTATATTCTTATTTTTTTATACCACACCATTCCGCACAAGGACACTTTACACCACATCTTACTGCACACGGACACTTATGGACACTTTACACCACACCAGACCGCACACGGACACTTTATGGACAATCAAAACCATGCTTAACTTGTTTACTGTTTAACTGCACACTGCCATAAGCATTTTTTTTGTGTGTGTGTGTATATATCCTCATATATTCTTTTTTATATAGTTTTTATACTTTATCTGCCTTCTTTTTCTTGTTATTATATATATTTTTTTTATTCTCCTTTTCACTTCATTTTATTCCCTCATGCCGGACCGTCGTAAAAAGCATTTCACTGCATGTCGTACCCTGTATGTATGTGTATGTGACAAATAAAATTTGATTTGATTTGATTTGATTTTAATGGAACGTCCACTCTGGGAAAGACTGCCAATTGCATTGAAGGCATTTTCGTATTGTTAGATTGCCTAATGATCATTTCTAGACTGATAAACAGTAATAGTTGCTTATGGGTAAATTACTTTTTTCTTGGCATGATACAGACACAGCTGAGTATCAGCCTGTTTAAGGTTCTGCTTTTATATAGGTGGAAAGTTTTTAATTAAATATTTCTGTTTCCAACATTTAAATTATTAAGGCATCAATGAAATGTTAAGGCAAATAAGTTAATATTAAGGCAAATGTATTTTTTAATTTTGAAAGTAGTTTATTTTTCCCAGCTGGAGTTTATTGGGGGCAAAATATTGTAATCCTTTTTACTAATCATGGATGCCACATCCTCTAGACTTAAAATGAGAGGGGGATCATCTGCTTATAGCCATCTGAACATGGCCACAATTGGCAGTGGAGTAAGACCAGCTACAGGTCAGTGTGTCCCATCACAGCAGGTAGGCTAGCTCCACCACAGTCACCAATGACTTAAGATCCCATCATCCAACAGCCCAGAGGAAGACTGTTTTCATTAAAATATTTGTTAAGATGTCAACTTGACCCAGAGGTTTATAAAAAGCTGAGCACATGCTGTCAAGAACCAATTGCAGATCAAACTTAGAATGCACTAGCCCAGACACACAACCTTATACTTTCTTAGTATAGGTGCCAATGACCTGCTAATGAAGGGCTATTAGTATTAGCCTGTTCTATCACTTCTGCACACATCTTAGGACAGGGATGGGCAAACTTTTTAACTCACGGGCCACAATGGGTTCTAAAATTTGACAGAGGAGCTGGGCCAGGATATATATATATATATATATATATATATATATATATATATATATATATATATATTACATTAGAGATTTAGCCTGTAACATGTAGCAAAGCATGAATATGCAAGGCAATTTTTTCCCCAAATGCATTAATAAAATTATAATTAATTTATAAAATTTCAGTTGAATACACAGCAGAAAAACTCACATTCAGTTTCATCAAGTGCCAAAAGATCAACAACTTGTTGATCTTTTATTTTTTGCCAGTGCATCAATAAAGAGCTCCGGACACAAGACACCTGCCCTCTCTACCATGCATTCTTTTAAAAACTCGCCTTCAGAGAAAGGCTTGCTAGCTTTTGCTAATTTGAACGCCAGCTAAAAACTTGCCTTTGTACTTGACTCTTGAATCACTGTTTGCCGGTGAAAAGAATTTTGCTGAGTTTGTAAATTGGCTGCCAACCTCTGAGCCATAGCCACCCGTTCCTGCTTAGACTGCTTGCTAGCGTAGTTGGCATGCTTCGTAGCAAAGTGACGGCTGATATTGTACTCTTTGTAAACCACAGCAGTTTCTTGGCATATTAGGCATACAGTCTTTGATCGGACTTCATTGAAAAAATATTTTGTTGTCCACTCCGTATTAAACACTTGGCACTCACAATCCACTTTTCTTTCTTTAATAAGCTCATCAAGTATCTGTCTGTATTATTTGTATTTCAGTGTATTCCAGTTCACTGGAATACACTGTTTACTGGATTAAGTACACAGTGCTATAATATGCTGTGGTGATACCTTAGAACAAAAACACTATACATTATATATGCACAATTTGACAAAAAAATAAACTTTCACTGCTTTAACAACAACTATGAGGAAAACAGACAGAAGCACTGATAGACAGTTGTCCTCACCTGACCTCCAGCTGTCCTCCACCACATGTTGTATTAGTCCTCCTAAGAAAGGAACCCTTACAAGTTCTAGCTGCTCCAGGTTGCGTGCAGAGGCCAAACCTGTCACCAGTGGTACATACTTCAAGGAGTTGGTGGGACCAGCACAGTTTCTCATGACAAACGTACGCAGGCTCACACACAGAAAATCTTTGAATGGCTGAGGTTTTGTGAGACGAACCCACTTCAGATACAAATGCCTGAGCATGGACACACAAGGAATTTCTGGGACATTGACTCCTGAGGAATTAAATGATTTTAGACATTCATAAAATCACTTATTTTTTAAGTATATTTCAATACTAAATTATTATATTACAACTAAAAATGCTTGTTAAACCATTTTAATACAATACGGTGACATTGTAAGAGTATTAAACCTACCAACAAGATGAAGGGTCTGAATTTTAGCGGCAGCTGGAATTGTAAGTTTGTTTTCTGGGGGAATTGGAAATGCCCCATTGCGGTTCCTGAATTTTCCAAGGATGTGAACCTGAGGCATGTAGTTCCATATTGCTTCTACCAGCTCCAAATGAGATGTTTCCACACCCTTTAAAAAGTTAACTTAAACAATTAAAAAAGTAATGGGGAAAAAAAACAAATCATTTTCATTTACTTGCATAAATTTCACTTACCAAAAGACTGGGACAAGCCTGAAGAGCCTCCAAAACCCCAGGAATACTGAAAGCTTCATATCCCCTAACCCTTCTCCGCTCTAAATAACGTGGGTGTAAACCATACAACTGCTCCAAATCAGGCATCTTCTTTAGAAGAGTGAGAAAATTCGTGTCTGTAAACCCTATGTGAAATGCACATACCAATAGCCATTTTACAACTGGGTTCATTTTTTGGGTTGTTTAATATCTAATTATCAACATGCTTTAAAATCTGTAAAATCATGTCAGAAGGTCATCCAAAAGTTACAAAAATATGCTCATAAAAGGGACCAATTCTGTCCCACAAAAAAACCCCCAAAAAACCCTTAATGCAGGTACGCCTTATTTTAGTCATTGCTAATTCCTACCTAGTCACTGACCAGCCTGGAGGGGAAAAAGGAAATGATTTGCCTTCACCTGGATAATTAAAGTTTATGCCACTTTGCCATAATTGCCACAATTAAAACGTCAAAAGAACATGCTGCCAAATTCCCACTATCAGATACAAAATAGTAAAAAATCTGCTTAATTAGAGAGCTGGGCTAATTACATGTTCCTGAATTTCTGATTAAGGATGGCAATGTTATCATCAGTGACCTAACAATAATACACTGAACACTAAGACTGCTGCATCTACTGGGAGCCATGCAAGAAATACACACAAACCCCATTTTAATTAGATGATCCACAAAAATCATTAGAAAACACACAAATGGTTATTTCCCATTTAGGACATAATGTCTACTAACCTGAAGGCATGTACTCCCACCACCGGCTGGCACACAAGTCGACCATTTTGACCACCCGCAAATACAGTGTCACTGCCTCTTGTAGCTTTCGTGACAAACATTCCATGCACATAATGTCAGGCATAGGCAGATAGCTTCAAAGAAGAGAAAATGTCCTTTTTCAGATTAGACTGAATGAAACATGCCATATGTAATCAATTTTTACTTCCTATTTGCTCCAGGCTCTATAATGAATTGCCATTCTTTACAATAAGAAAGATGATTTTGAAATTGACTAAAGCTGTATAATTTTGATTAATTTTAAAAGAAAAAAGTATAAAAAAAATCCTAAAAAAAAAAATTATAAATTAATATTATATTTAAATTAATTTGTATTTGATCAAGTGAAATAAGTATTTAATCCCCTACCAACCAGTAAGATTCCCACAGACCCAAATTAGTCCTGTCCCTTTAGAAACTCCTAATATCAACTCATAATGTGTATAAAAGACACCAGTCACAGAATATACCCCTTACTTTCAAACCTCTCCACCACTATGGGTAAGACCAAAGAGCTGTCAGAGAACGTCAGGGACAAGAAGGCTGTAATGGGCTACAAGACCATCAGCAAGAAGCTTGGTGAGAAAGAGACCACACTGTTGACGTGACAATCCAAAAATCGCCCTTGCTTTGGAGCACCATGCAAATTCTCACCTCATGAGGTACGGATGATTCAGAGAAAGGTGAGGGAGCAGCCCAGAATTACACGGGAGGAGCTGGTTAATGATCTCAAGGGAGCTGGAACCACAGTCACCAAGAAAACCATTTGTAACACACAAAAATTTAGCTCTTTAGCATCAACTCGACTCGCCGTGTTTGGAGGCAGAGAAATGCAGAATATGACCACAAGAACACCATCCCCAAGAAAACATGAAGGTCGTGGATGGGTCTTCCAGCATGACAATGACCTAAAACATACAGCCAAAGCAAAAATCTGATGGTCTTGTAGCCCATTCCAGCCTTGTGCATGTCTACAATCTTGTCCCTGACATCCTTTAACAGCTCTTTGGTCTTACCCATAATGGTGGAGAGGTTTGAATGGAAGAGGTTGATTCTGTGACTGTTGTCTTGTGTTCACATAACGAGTTGACATTAGGAGCACTTTGCCAAAGGGGCAGGACTAATCTGGGTCTGAGGAAGTCATAATTCTTGGTAATTAGTTACGGGATCAAATACTTATTTTACTCGATTAAATACAAATTATTTTATAACCTTTCTTTAATGTTTTTTTAATGTTTTTATTTTATATATTTTGTCTCTCTGTTAAAATAAAACTACAATTCTAGACTAAACAAAATCACACACACACTTTTTTCTAATTAAAATGTATCATTTCAATCAATTAAAATATTTTATTGCAACTCAATCACACATTTTTATCTGTTCTAAATGTACCTTAAATTAATACTTTGCAGGTTTTTAATTCACTTATCTACATGGGCATATTTTGTATATATATATATATATATATATATTTGTATATATATATATATATATATATATATATATATATATATATATATATATATATATATATATGTATGTATGTATGTATGTATGTATGTATATATATATATATATATATATATATATATATATATATATATATATATATATAAATAATCGGTGCATCCATATATATATATATATATATATATATATATATATATATATATATATATATATATATATATATATATATATATATATATATATATATATATATATATATATATATATATACTGTCAGGGTGCGAGCGAAACAGAAGGCGGAAGCGAGTACAGTTTGTTTGGCTTTAATGCACGTGTGAGGGAGAGAGAGATACGAGCATACACACACACACACACACACACACACACACACACACACACACACACACAAGCACAAGCACACAAGCATAGAGAGCCACCAAAGGGGCGTGGCAGGTGGATCCCTGACATTTACCCCCGAGGGCGGCACCTGACGCCCCAAACCCACAGACGCTTGGAGGGGCAGGGCACTCGGAGGAGGATCCCGGTGTCCGTCCAGGGTCGAACGGGACCTGGTCAGAACCGCTGCAGAACCGGAGAAGGACAGAAAGGACCTGAGGCGGGGCGACAGCCCAGGCGAAGCACAGGAACCGGACGATGCTCAACCCGAAGGCATGGGATGGACCCTTGCTCCCAGCGGAAGTCCAGGAGGCCAGAATCGGAGCAAAACCCCTGGTGAAGATCGGAGCCAGGACGAAGGCCAGAGAAATGGTTTCAGCGGCGACCGGGGACGGAGAGCTGCCTGTAGTGGAGACCAGGGACGAAGGGACGTCTTTGGCGGAGCCAGGAGGCAGAGAGACAGCCCCAGTGTCGGACAGGGACCAAGCTGCGCCCTCAGCGGAGTCCCGAGGTTGAGCGACCTCCACAGCAGAGACCCGAGACCGAGTGATGCCCTCGGCGGCGATCAGGGCCGGATAGACGCCAAATGAGGTCTGGATTGGAGCTACGTCCGTAGCGGAGATCGGAGTACGAGTGACGCACCCGGTGGAGCCCGGAATCAGAAAAACGACCCCGGTGGTGTCCAGAGGCCGAGTGATGTCCACGGTGGAGTTCAGAGGTGGGACGCCGCCATCGGAGGAGCCCGGAGGCGAGACGTCACCATCGAAGGAGCCCGGAGGCGAGACGTCTCCATCGAAGGAGCCCGGAGGCGAGACGTCGCCATCGGAGGAGCCCTGAGGCGAGACGTCGTCGAAGGAGGAGCCCTGGGGCGAGACGTCGCCTTTCAGGAAGCCCGGGAGCGAGACGTCGTCAAAGGAGGAGCTCTGGGGCGAAACGTCGCCTTCCAGGAAGCTCGGGAGCGAGACGTCATCGAAGGAGGAGCTTTGGGGCGAAACGTCGCCTTCCAGGAAGCTCGGGAGCGAGACGTCGTCAAAGGAGGAGCTCAGAGGCGTGACGTCGTCTTTGGAGGAGCTCAAAGGCGTGACGTCGCCCTCAGAGTCGCACGGAGGCAAGACATCGCCATCAGAGGAGCTCGGAGGCGGGATGTGCTGAAGCAGAGAGGGGCTCTCTGAGACTCTGTGGAGCGGAGAGGAGCTCTCGGAGACTCTGTGGAGCGGAGAGGAGCTCTCGGAGACTCTGTGGAGCGGAGAGGAGCTCTCGGAGACTCTGTGGAGCGGAGAGGAGCTCTCGGAGACTCTGTGGAGCGGAGAGGAGCTCTCGGAGACTCTGTGGGCGGAGAGGAGCTCTCGGAGACGCTGTGGAGCGGAGAGGAGCTCTCGGAGACGCTGTGGAGCGGAGAGGAGCTCTCGGAGACGCTGTGGAGCGGAGAGGAGCTCTCGGAGACGCTGTGGAGCAGAGAGGAGCTCTCGGAGACGCTGTGGAGCAGAGAGGAGCTCTCAGGGATGCTCTGGGGCAGAGAGAAGCTCTGTGACGTGGCTTCACTGGGAGAGGAACCCTGTGACGTGGCCTCACCTCCAGAGGAACAGTGAGGCAAGCTGTCGCCTTCTGGGTGACCGTGAAGCAAGCCGTTGCCCTCGGGGAGACCGTGAGGCGAGCCGTCGCCTTCGGGGAGACCGTGAGGCGAGCTGTCGTCTTCGGGGAGACCGTGAGGCGAGCTGTCGCCTTCGGGGAGGCCGTGAGGTGGGGCGTCGCCTTCGGGGAGGCCGTGAGGTGGGGCGTCGCCTTCGGGGAGACCGTGAGGAGGCGGTACGACGTCCCTTTCGCGTCCGGGCGGCGGTACGACGACCTTTTCGCGGCCTTGAGTCTGAGTTGAGTGCACTGGGAAGCTCCGGGGTGGAAAGGAGCTGTCCTGGAGGTCCTGAAGCGAAACAGAGCTCGCCGGGAGACCTTGGCGTGGAACTGAGCTCGCTTGGAGATCTTGGAGCTGAGAGGTGCTCTCGGGGACATACTGGAGCGGAGAGGTGCTCTCAGGGACACATTGGAGCGGAGCTGAGCTCTCCTGGGAGTCCTGGAGCGGAACTGAGCTCTCCTGGAGGTCCTGGATCAGAACTGGGCTCTCCTGGAGGTCCTTGGGCGAAGCTGAGCTCTCGTGGTGGTCCTGGGGCAGAGCTGAGCTCTCCTGGAGGTCCTGGGACGAAGCCGAGCTCTCCTGGACGACCTGGAACGGAACTGAGCTCTCCTGGACGACCTGGAACGGAGCTGAGCTCTCCTGGAGGTCCTGGGGCGGAGCTACGCTCTCCTGGAGGTCCTGGGGCGGAGCTACGCTCTCCTGGAGGTCCTGGGGCGAAGCCGAGCTCTCCTGGAGGTCCTGGGACGAAGCCGAGCTCTCCTGGAGGTCCTGGGACGAAGCCGAGCTCTCCTGGAGGTCCTGGGACGAAGCCAAGCTCTCTTCAGGACTCTGGGGCGGAACGGAGCTCTCTTCAGGACTCTGGAGCGGAACGGAGCTCTCTTCAGGACTCTGGAGCGGAACGGAGCTCTCTTCAGGACTCTGGAGCGGAACGGAGCTCTCTTCAGGACTCTGGAGCGAAACGGAGCTCTCTTCAGGACTCTGGAGCGAAACGGAGCTCTCTTCAGGACTCTGGAGCGAAACGGAGCTCTCTTCAGGACTCTGGAGCGGGAAAAAGTCCTCCTGGAAACTCTGGGGTGGAACCTGCTCAGAATCGAGAGGGTTGCACCACAGATACGCCGGATTCATCCCGAACATCCCCGTGAGACGCTCAATGAAATGAGTACACGAACGGAAATCCCCTCCGAACGCGCTCCACAGCTTACTGGCAAGAGAGAGAGAGTCTCCAGACAAGAGGGAGATATGGAGCGTGGTTTTAGCTGTTTTGGTGGTGTAAGAGGAGGGATAGAAGCTCATATATTTATCCACGCTCCAAACAAAAACGCTCCACTCCGCCATATCGCCGGAAAAGCGAGCCGGGAATTCCATAAGACTCGCAGGGGGGCGTGGCGCAGCCGTGCTTGCACGTTCCCGAGCCGGCGAGGATGAATCGGCTGCGTGCTTCCGGGTGTTTCCAGAGGCGGAGCTTGACCGTCGCTTCATCGTGGCACAGCGAATCCTCCATCCGAGGTTTGGATCGTGCTGGGACCACGGCAGCAACCCGATCATTTTATTTATTTTTTTTGTAAATGATATCCTTTTCAGGAGGTTCGTTATTCTGTCAGGGTGCGAGCGAAACAGAAGGCGGAAGCCGGAGTACAGCTCGCTTGGGCTTTAATGCACGTGTGAGGGAGAGAGAGATACGAGCATACACACACACACAGACGCGCATACGCGCACACACACACAAGCACAAGCACACGGCAGTCCTACGGTCGAGAGAGATAGTCCGAGTAGCGCATTGGGAGAAGCGTAGCTGACCCGAGATGCACAGGGAGGGGAAGCGCAGCCGGTACGGGATTCTGTAGTCCGGATGAAACGGATGAGAGAAGTCCCGCATGAAAACCGGAACGCCAAAACATGTAGTACGGAAAGTCAAACATAAACAATAACGAACGGGGAGTGAATGTGAGTGAGGGGTTTATGTAGGAGTGGAGTGATGAGCTTCAGGTGTGCCTCGTTAAACCTGGAGCTTCAGAGAGAGTGGAGGCATGAGTGATGATGAGCTCCAGGTGTGCGTGGTTAAACCTGGAGCTCTATGGAGAGTGGAGGCATAGAGAGCCACCAAAGGGGCGTGGCAGGTGGATCCCTGACACATACACATACATATATATATATATATACAGGGAGTGCAGAATTATTAGGCAAGTTGTATTTTTGAGGATTAATTTTATTTGAGGATTTAATTTGAACAACAACCATGTTCTCAATGAACACAAAAAACTCATTAATATCAAAGCTGAATATTTTTGGAAGTAGTTTTTAGTTTTAGCTATTTTAGGGGGATATCTGTGTGTGCAGGTGACTATTACTGTGCATAATTATTAGGCAACTTAACAAAAAACAAATTCATACCCATTTCAATTATTTATTTTTACCAGTGAAACCAATATAACATCTCAACATTCACAAATATACATGTCTGACATTCAAAACCAAACAAAACAAATCAGTGACCAATATAGCCACCTTTCTTTGCAAGGACACTCAAAAGCCTGCCATCCATGGATTCTGTCAGTGTTTTGATCTGTTCACCATCAACATTGCAGCAGCAACCACAGCCTCCCAGACACTGTTCAGAGAGGTGTACTGTTTTCCTCCTTGTAAATCGCACATTTGATGATGGACCACAGGTTCTCAATGGGGTTCAGATCAGGTGAACAAGGAGGCCATATCATTAGATTTTCTTCTTTTATACCCTTTCATGCCAGCCACGCTGTGGAGTACTTGGACGTGTATGATGGAGCATTGTCCTGCATGAAAATCATGTTTTTCTTGAAGGATGCAGACTTCTTCCTGTACCACTGCTTGAAGAAGGTGTCTTCCAGAAACTGGCAGTAGGACTGGGAGTTCAGCTTGACTCCATCCTCAACCCGAAAAGGCCCCACAAGCTCATCTTTGATGATACCAGCCCAAACCAGTACTCCACCTCCACCTTGCTGGCGCCTGAGTCGGACTGGAGCTCTCTGCCCTTTACCAATCCAGCCACGGGCCCATCCATCTGGCCCATCAAGACTCACTCTCATTTCATCAGTCCATAAAACCTTAGAAAATCAGTCTTGAGATATTTCTTGGCCCAGTCTTGACGCTTTCAGCTTGTGTGTCTTGTTCAGTGGTGGTCGACTTTCTGCCTTTCTTACCTTGGCCATGTCTCTGAGTATTGCACACCTTGTGCTTTTGGGCACCCAGTGATGTTGCAGCTCTGAAATATGGCCAAACTGGTGGCAAGTGGCATCTTGGCAGCTGCACGCTTGACTTTTCTCAGTTCACGGGCAGTTATTTTGCGCCTTGGTTTTTCCACACGCTTCTTGCGACCCTGTCGACTATTTTGAATGAAACGCTTGATTGTTCGATGATCACGCTCAGAAGCTTGGCTATTTTAAGACTGCTGCATCCCTCTGCAATATATCTCACTATTTTTGACTTTTCTGAGCCTGTCAAGTCCTTCTTTTGACCCATTTTGCCAAAGGAAAGGAAGTTGCCTAATAATTATGCACACCTGATATAGGGTGTTGATGTCATTAGACCACACCCTTCTCATTACAGAGATGCACATCACCTAATATGCTTAATTGGTAGTAGGCTTTCCAGCCTATACAGCTTGGAGTAAGACAACATGCATAACGAGGATGATGTGGTCAAAATACTCATTTGCCTAATAATTCTGCACTCCTGTATATACATATATATATATATATATATATATATATATATATACACAAAATATGCCCATGTAGATAAGTGAATTAAAAACCTGCAAAGTATTATTTTAAGGTATATATATATATATATATATATATATATATATATATATATATATATATATATATATATATATATAACGGATGCACCGATTATTCGGCCACCGAAAATCTTCAAAAAAAAAAAAAAAAACAGTTTGTTGTGATGACGCAAACAGAAACCGCGGCCTGCACGTGCTTGTCTGAAGCAACATGTCTGCGGTGTGGACGTATTTTAGTATATCTGAGAAAGACTCACGGATAGCGATTTGCAAAACATGTAATGCCGAAATTCCAAAAGGGGGTGAGTCTGCAAAGACTTTCTCCACGTCGGATTTAATTTATCAGCTGAAATCCAAACATCCCGATTGCTATGCTGAATATGAGAGGAACACGGCACAGAAAAGCAAAACCCGTCCGAGCATGCGCACTCCGTCTGTGGCGGAAGTTTTTGAAAAGGCAAGGAAGTTTCCCAGTGAGGGTGTCAAGGCGCTTTCCTGACCTGGCAAAGTTGGCACGCAAGTACTTTTCTGCTCCGTGCACAAGCACTGACGGCGAGAGACTGTTCAGTGCAGCAGCCCATGTTCTCGATGAGAAGAGGAACAGACTTCACTGTGATAAAGCAGAGAAGCTACTCTTCATTAAGAAAAACCTGCCACTTTACCTAAAGAAGTAGAATGGGCTTGTCTAGTTTTTAAATATTTATTATCCACTTTGCACAGTTCAGTTGAAGTTCTACAGTTAACATATGGGCTATGGCAGTCTTTGTTTTGATACACTATTATGTTGTAGGCCTAAGTGAAAATATTGTTGTATCTTTAAGCAGTTGCACTTGTTCTGAATGCACTTTGTTTTTATGAAAGAACATATTTAATTTTACAACCTTTCAGCAGGCCAGAGGGCCTGTACATTATTATTTAATGTACATGAGTGCATTTAAGTTAAACATTTAAGTTTGAATTTTAATTTATTTTATCCTGTGCATTGTTGTGATGTGCTATAAATAAATATTATTTATTTATTATTATATTATCATTTGTAATTGATTTATTCTTTGAAACTTTAATATGAATTTATGCAATTGAAATGCCTTGATTTTAGTAAGGTTAGTACACAGTCATAGCCATAAATGCAACAGTAATAATAATAATAGGCATAATTTATTTCGGGTTTTCGGTCTTGCTTTCCTCTTTTTCGGTTTTGGCCAAGAATTTTCAGTTCGGTGCATCCCTAATTAATATATATATACACACACACACACATACATACACACACACACACACACTCTCGGGGTGTAACGATACACAAAATTCACGATTCGATACATACCTCAGTTTTTAAATCACAGTACAGTTTCGGTACGGTTAGTGGGGAGAAATTAAAAACAAAATTGATTGTAATTTTTTTATTCACAAAGTGTATTTTTTTTTAATTTGTGAACATGCACATTTTACTTTTGATTTCAATGTTCAACTAAGTTCTGCACGTAAAAAGGCATGTGACCTGCAGTACCGAACTAAAAGCCCTGTACCGAAAAATCTCTACCAGTACCGTTACATCCCTAATTAATTAATTAATTAATTAATTAATATATATATATATATATATATATATATATATATATATATATATATATATATATATACACATACATACATACATACATACATACATACATACATACACACACACACACACACACACACACACACACACAGAATACTAACCGGAATATATGGCAGAGCACCTCATGTGAAAGCTCATTTATGTAATCTTTTGATTCTTCTTTTGGCAAAGTAAAATTTGTTCCTCCCACAACACTTGTCTTAGTGGATTTTCTCCTAGGGCCCATCATGTCCTGGATAGTCCTGTAGTCAGTCAAAAATGATAAGCAACTTAATCCATCAATGGAGAGCCTCTTAACATATTCAAATCTGTTATGTTTTCTAAAAAAAAAGTAAAAAAAAAAAAAAAAAAGTTTCAAGGCATGACTCAAGAATGGCACAATCAGTATAATAATTATTTAGACAGTGGCACAAATTTTATTTGGTATATGGTGGTGCTTAAAAGTTTGTGAAACCTTTTAAATTTAATTTCCTGGTAAATAAGTGCCTAAACATCAGCTGTTTTACACAATAATTAGATAAGTAAACAAAACCAAATAAATGAGACAAAAGCATTATTGTATTTATGTACTTATTATATAATAATTATAATAAATCTGATTTTACATATTTTAGATTTGTTGTTGAACTGTTCACCGGGAATTGTGTTTGTATCGGCGTTTTAAATTTTTTATAGTTCGTTTTTTTTCTCACTTTTCTCGCTTTAAAATATCAAAATATCGTTTTGATTTCCTGCATCCTTCACTTTCCGTTGGCTCCGTCTCGACTATTTTTGCTGTCGGAAGAGCGCTTTTTTCCCTGTCTGAGGCTTTGAAAGCAGTGAGTGAAGGTCATTCACCAGAACTACGAACACACACTACAGTAATCACATTAAGGGTACGTAATTTCTCTACTATGGCAAACATCCAGTTCACTCAGTGTGTGAAGTGTGACATGTTTAGTCAGTCTTTCTCCGTTGTTAGCGATAATTTTATCTGTGAGAAGTGTAAGCTAGTTTGCTCTTTGACAGAGAAGATCTTAGCATTAGAGGAGCGCATCCAGAGTCTAGAGAGAAGTAGTGAGTGTGAGAGCAGTCCAAGTTCTGCAGGGGAAAGTCTGGATGCCCTAGGTGAAGGTACTATTCCCCGACTCCGGCATTAGAGCCCTCGCAGCGGGCGAATGGGTGACGACTGGCGGCATACTCAAGAAAGCCAAAGCTAACGCTAAGGCTCGCCCACGGCAGCACCTTCCTCTCCGCTTCGCGTGTCCAACAGGTTTGCTCTCCTCAGTGAAGCACCCGCTGAGAAACCTGAAAGAGCTCTGGTTTTAGGAGACTCCATTCTGAGGCACGTGAAATTAGCTAGACCTTTAGGGGCACCAGCAGCACAGGTTATGTGTATACTGGGAGCCAGGCCGCCTGACATAGCAGGTCAGCTTAGATTCTTAGGAAAGCACAGGTTCTCTAAGATAGTTTTTCACACAGGAGCTAATGATATACGCCTTCGACAGTCAGAGGTTACTAAGAGTAATATTATAGAGGTGTGTAAATTAGCAAAGGCAATGTCCGATGCTGTAGTATGCTCTGGCCCCATCCCAATGCGACGTGGCGATGTAGCCTACAGCAGGTTATGGTTGCTGAACTGCTGGATGTCCGAGTGGTGCTCCAAAAACAATGTGGGCTTCATTAATAATTGGAGCATTTTTGAGGGCAAGGCTGGCCTGTTAGGGCGGGACGGTGTCCATCCCACACGGGAAGGTCCTGCTCTCATTTCTTGTAGTATAGGTCATAGTCTCAGAACAGCACTAGTTAACATGTGACTGTCTAGAGCCAAGGCCAGGGAGCAGACAGACAGGCTAAACCGACCGTCTGCTAGCTGCACAGAGTCGTCACTCAGGATCCACCATATTGAGACTGTGTCTGTCCCCTGAGCAAAACCAAAATATAGAAATTATCAGAAAGTCTGTTTAAGTAACCTGATTAACATTAAATTAAATAGGACTGAACGCACACTTGTGCACCTCTGATCTAAAAATAGGATTGTTGAATATTAGATCTCTCACGCCAAAAGCGCTGACTATAAACGAAATTATTACCGACCAGGAGTTTAATATAATGTGTTTGACAGAAACGTGGATTAAATCAAATGAATATGTAGCATTAAGTGAGGCGAGTCCTCCTGGGTATAGTTACATACACCAACCCCGTCTAAATGGCAGAGGAGGTGGAGTAGCAGCTATTTATAATAATAATCTAATCGTCACACAAAAGACTAAACACAAATGTAAAACATTTGAAGTTCTTTACACCAACATAAAATATTCAGTGTCCGAAAGCAGGTCAAGTCAGTTAATTCCACTAATTATTATTTATAGACCCCCAGGGCCCTACTCTGATTTTCTGATAGAATTTGCAGATTTCATTACAAATCTAGCTACTTCTTTAGACAAAGCATTAATTGTTGGAGACTTTAATATTCATTTTGATAATCAGGAAGACTCCTTAAGAGCAGCAGTTGTGTCCATTCTAGATTCAGTCGGAATTAATCAGAATGTTATAGGACCCACTCATAGTGGTGGACACACTCTCGATTTGTTGTTAACATTTGGATTAAAAATAAAAAACTTAGTCATAATTCCACAGTCTGAAGCTATTTCAGACCATTATCTAATCTCGCTTAAAATTTGCCTAAGTCATTGCATTTCGACGTCACCACGTTACTGTGTTAAGCGTACTTTCACGTCAGCTACAGCAGCGCGTTTTATTAATAATCTTCCCGAAATTACGATATTAGATAGATCTCCGTCAGACCCCGCAGAGCTCGACTGGGCCACTGAACATCTAGAAACAACGTTACGTTACACTCTAGATGATGTAGCTCCCCTTAAGACCAAAATGATCAGGGAGAAAAAATTAGCACAGTGGTATAATGATCATACGCGCACCTTAAAACAGAACACTCGAAAATTAGAACGCAAATGGCGTCAAACAAAATGAACAGTATTTCAAATAGCATGGAAGGAGAGCCTCTTAAATTATAGAAAATCTCTTAGTGCTGCCAGATCAGCATATTTCTCCACCCTCATAGAAAATAACAAGCATAATCCTAGATTTTTATTCAGCACGGTAGCAAAATTAACAGGGAATAAAAGCACTGCACTAACATGCACACCATCAATAGGTAGTAATGATTTCATGAACTTTTTTAATAATAAAATTGAAAACATCAGGCAAGAAATCCAGACGGTTAATATAAATCCAAATTATTTTACAAGTAACCCTGTAGACAGCAGTGTAATTATAATGGACAATCAACTACAAAGCTTCACTCCTATTTATGAGAATGACTTAATTTCATTAATCTCCTCATCAAAACCATCAACCTGCATTCTCGATCCCTTGCCTACTAGTTTCTTTAAACAGATAGCTCCAGAGGTAATCAAACCTGTTTTAAAAATAATTAACTCTTCCATTAGCACTGGTTATGTACCTAAATCCTTCAAACTGGCAGTTATCTACCCCCTTATTAAGAAACCTGACCTTGACCCATGTCAGTTGTCCAACTACAGACCGATATCAAATCTCCCCTTTATATCCAAAATTTTAGAAAAGGTTGTAGCACAGCAGTTATGCTCACATCTGCTTATGAATAACATTTTTGAAATGTATCAGTCAGGATTTCGGCCTCATCATAGCACAGAGACGGCGCTAGTTAAGGTGGTAAATGACCTGTTATTGGCCTCTGATCAGGGTTTTGTCTCCTTACTTGTTTTGCTCGACCTTAGTGCAGCTTTTGACACCATTGATCACACTATACTGCTTGCTAGACTTGAGAACGTTGTAGGAATAAAGGGAACAGCTCTCTCTTGGCTCAGGTCTTATTTGACTGATCGCTATCAGTTTGTGGATGTAAATGGTGAGTTCTCCACACTCTATGAGGTAAAGTTTGGTGTTCCTCAAGGATCTGTCTTGGGCCCACTGCTTTTCTCTTTATATATGCTGCCTCTTGGTGAAATCATTCATAAACATGGGATTCGCTTCCATTGCTATGCTGATGACACACAGCTGTATATTTCAGCAAAGCCAGATGAGCTAGATCAGCTTAACAATGTTGAGAAGTGTGTAAAGGACATTAGACAGTGGATGCTTAATAACTTTCTTCTGCTCAACTCAGATAAGACGGAAGTACTTTTACTAGGACCACATGCAGCTAGAAATAAACTTTCCGATTATGTAGCATCTCTGGATGGTGTTTCTGTTTCAGCATGTACGGCTGTCAAAGACCTTGGTGTGATTATTGACCCGAGTCTTTCCTTTGAGTCTCACGTGAATAATATCACCAGGATCGCCTTCTTTCACCTTAGAAATATTGCTAAAATTAGAAATATGATGTCGTTACAGGATGCAGAAAAACTAGTTCATGCTTTTGTTACTTCTAGATTAGACTACTGTAACGCTTTACTGTCTGGGTGTGCGAGTAAGTGCATAAATAAGCTTCAGTTAATTGAATTGAATATTTGTGAAAGTATGTGAATCTCTAGGATTAGCAGATAATTTGACAGTCAAATTAGAATCTGATTTTGATTTCGCAAGGCAAGTTTTAAACGCCTGTTTGAGAGATTGTTCTCTTGCTTCAATGTATAAACTTTGAACTAGTGATGTCCTGAATGCTCCAAGAGAGAGCCTTAGTCCTAGGTGGTGCACTGTGTACAATGTTTTGGTATAGGATTTCCTGGCTACACTATAGACTACACTTCCGTTGTATAGTCTCAACAGAGTAGCATGGTCTGTGCCCAATCTTATTTTGGACAGTACTTTTATAATGTTAACTTTTTCATTAATATGGAGACTGCAAAACATGTTGGGTCTGATTACGTTTGCAATGCTGTAAATGTTTATGCTAAAAAGGGTAATTGACAGAATGTTTCCTTGAGGCACACTTAATTCTTGTGTGTACAGGTTAGACAGGGTGTTTCTAACAAGGACACGAAAACAACTGCTGGATAAGAAGTTGGCAATGAATTGAAATAAAAATGAAAGTCTTTTAGGATGCCCTATTTCAATGTTGTGTCCACATAAGCTACAGTGGTGTGAAAAAGTGTTTTCCCCCTTCCTGATTTCTTATCTTTTTGTTTGTTGTCACACTTTAATGTTTCAGATCATAAAACTAATTTAAATATTAGTAAAAGATAACACAAGTGAACACAACATGCAGTTTTAAATGAAGGTTTTTATTATTGAATGAAAACGAAATGCAAAACTACATGGCCCTGTGTAAAAAAGTGTTTGCCCCTAAACTTAACTGGTTGGGCCGCCCTAACCCGCCTTTTTAAGGTCATGCCACAGCATCTCAAAAGGATTCAGGTCAGGACTTTGGCTAGGCCACTCCAAAGTCGTCATTTTGTTTTTCTTCAGCCATTCAGAGGTGGACTTGCTGGTGTGTTTTGGATCATTGTCCTGCTGCAGAACTCAAGTTCGCTTTAGCTTGAGGTCACAAACAGATGGCCGGACATTCTCCTTCAGGATTTCTTGGCAAACAGCAGAATTCATGGTTCTATTTATCACAGCACATCTTCCAGGTCCTGAAGCAGCAAAACAGCCCCAGATCATCACACTACAACCACCATAAACTTCCAAAAGGTTGAACTTTTGTGTCTTCAGTCCACAGAGTATTTTCCCCAAAAGTCTTGGGGATCATCAAGATGTTTTCTGGTAATACTGAGATAAGCCTTTATGTTCTTTTTGCTCAGCAGCAGTTTTCGTCTTGGAACTATTTTTTCCCAGTCTCTTTCTTATGTTGGTCATGAACACTAACCCTAACTGGGGCAAGTGAGGCCTGCAGTTCTTTAGATGTTGTTGTGGGGTCTTCTGTGACCTCTTGGATGAGACTCTATGCTCTTGGGGTAATGTTGGTCGGCTGGCCACTCCTGTTCCAGTGGAGAACTCAAGCTTTGGAGTCCCAAAGCTTTAGAAATGGCTTAATAACCCTTTCCAGACTGACAGATCTCAATTACTTTCTTTCTCATTTGTTTATGAATTTCTTCGAATCTTGGCATGATGTCTAGCTTTTGAGGATCTTTTGGTCTACTTCACTTTGTCAGGCAGGTCCTATTTAAGATATTTTTTGATTGTGAACAAGTGTGGCAGTAATCAGGCCTAGGTGTGGCTAGAAAAAATGAACAAGTGTGATAAACCACAGTTTTAACGGGGGGGGCAAACAGTTTTTCACACAGGGCCATGTAGTTTTGGATTTTGTTTTTCCTCATTATTAAAAACCTTAATTTAAAAACTGCATGTTGTGTTCACTTGTATTATCTTTTACTAATATTTAAATTAGTTTGATGATCTGAATCATTAAAGTGGGACAAACATGCTAAAAAAGTAAGAAATCGGAAAACACTTTTACACCACTGTATATACAGTTTGAGCAGTTTAAAGCTTTTAAAAGTTCTTCTATTGTAAACAGCTGGTTATATGCTTTAATTTTAAATGAAAGGAATTTAAGGGTCAATTGTTCTTGTTTTGTTTATAATAGTTTTGGCAGTTTTCCCACAAAAGAGTTTTTCTCAAATGTCTCTGCTACTTTGTCAGCAATCTCTTGTTTGGTAGAGAAGTTTGATTCTTTATATTTTGTATTTGTACCTTGCCTTCCTCGCCCTGTTAATTTTCAGTCTGGTCATGTTTTCTGTTGTAGAATGTTTGTTAAATATCCTTTCCGTCTTTTTCCTATTTTTAATAGCTTGTTTGCAATTTTCATTAAACCATGGTTTAGCGTCGCAGTATGGCTTTGTTAATGTTTTTTGGGACTGATTGTTCCGCTATTTCAATAAGGGAATCGGTGAAACTCTTGATTGGCTTGGCTTCTTTGGGTTTGTATGTTTAACTTCTTAGGGCATAGTGACTGGAAGACATGACATTTGGCTTTCTTTAATAGCCATTTTCTTGTTTTTTTTTCTTGTTTTTCTTCTGTAGACTTTATTATCAGAGGGAAGTGATCACTCCCACACAGGTCATCCCATGCATTCCAGTAGTATATATTCCCAGCTTGCAAATAGTGAGATCTATGGCATTATGGATTATGTCCTTTCTTATCAGTATAACTGACCCATCTAAAGGACATTGTGTATTTCGATTAGGCACATTAAAGTTTATAAAGTGGATGTCTGGAGCTAGGCAGGTTTTCTGAAGGAAAAATGGGTTAAAGGTAGCTTTTAATTGTTGTAGTTCTGGACAATTTACATAAATTCCACGACAGTTCCACTGAATAATAGTTAAGCTCATTATCAGGTTGGAAAAATAAATGAGGGTCATTTATTTGTACATTTATTGGATAAGCTGCGACTGTAAAAGGTTGGATATTCTGCCATTGCAATGTCCTTTGGTTGTTTTTTCATTTGAGATCTCCCTTCTTTATTAATTTTTGTTAAATGCATTTTGCTTTTGGGCTTTAATTGCACTCAGTTGGTATATCCATCGTGCCAGTGCCAAAGCACTCCGCTGCAACAGAACTTGGTGATTTCCCGTCTCGTCGCACTCAGGCCCGTCATCACAAAGTGCTTAGAAAGACTGGTCCTTACTCATCTTAAAGCCTGTCGGTGACCCACTCTGGACCCATACCAATTTTCCTATCGCCCGAATAGGTCAACTGAGGATGCCATTTCCACTGTACTTTAATCTGCCTGACTCATCTGGACAACCCCAACACTTATGCCAGGATGTTGTTTGTTGATTTAATCTCAGCTTTTAACACCGTAAGCCACTTCTAAGATAATCTTGAAGCTGTGCTGTCCTACTGAACACCGCACCTCTTCCAGTCTTACCCTGAGCACTGGGGTTCCTCAGGGATGAGTCTCCTTTTCTATACTCCCTTTTCATCTATGACTGCATACCTCCTTTGCAGATGAAACCATGGTGTCCTAAACAGAGGTAACGATGAGACGGCTTACAGGGAGGAGATCCAGCACCTAGTAGCATGGTGTGAGGACAATAACCTGGAACTCAACACCAAGAAGACAAGAGGTCATTGTGGATATTAGACGAGCCGGCAAACACTCTCATGCGCCCATTCACCTCAATGGAGCTGCTGTTAGCGTGTACCCAGCTTTAAGTTCCTTGGAGTCCACATCTCTGAGAATCGAACCTGGTCTCTGAACTCTCCTATTCTGCTCATGAAGGCACAACAATGCTTGTTTATTTTCTGAGGAAACTTAAAAAGTCCCATCTGTGCTACAGGATACTGAGCATCCTCACTAACTGCATCTCAGTGTGGTACAGCAGCTGCACCGCTTCAAACCGTAAAGCCCATCAGAGGGTAGTGAAAACTGCCTAATGTATAAAAGATACCCCTCATCCAAACCATGGATTATTCACCCTTCTCCCACACAAACAGTATGAAGTATAGCTTTTTTCCCCTGTGGCTGTTACTGCACTGAACAGCTGATTCAATACTGCATTGTCACTTTCTGTGTATTTTGCACTCCTTATCGACTACAATTTTTTTTTTTGCACCATCCATAACTCACATTTGCACTACTTTACAATCCATCCATATTTATACTGTATATACTGTATTATACATGCATTCATACTTTTACATTACTATATCATGCCATTGAGTGTATTATCTTCTGACATGTCTATCTATGCATAATCTTTTCACAGTATATTGAATATTAGTAAATATAACATTACCTACTGCACCTTCTGTACATTAATCACCCTCATCACTGTATATATAGACCTCATACCCTATTTATCTTAATGTTATTTATTGTAAATAGGCACTTCTGGTCAGATGCTAACTGCATTTAATTGGCTCTGTACTGTACATGTACCTTTCACAATGACAAAGTTGAATCTAATCTAACCTACATCCTGATCTTCAGGGTTTTTTTTGGCTGGTTTGCTATTACTGAGCATTTGGTGCTTGGAGTCTCATTTTTAGGTAACTTTTGCCAAATGGTTTTGGTGTTTTGTTTTTCACCCAAGCTAGGTCTGTCTGACAGTCAATGGTGTTCATAGTGGGTTTTGTTACATATGCATACGATTTTCTTGGGGTAAGGGTGGTGACTTATCAACCATTTTACACGCTTCTATATAGCTCACTCTTTCAGTACATTTTACTCTATGCATCTCTTTTTCTTCGATCCAGACCAGGTACTTTTTTGATGAAGCTGGGTGGGCTGCCAAACAGATGCTGCATTTCAATGGTCTTGTACAGGCTATTTTATGTTTTGTTTCTCTGCATTTGACGCAGATAGGTTTACTTTTACAGCTGGCAAAGGCATAGCCAAATTTTAGGCTGTTAAAACATCTCAATGGGATTCAAATGCTTACAGGAACACTTGGGTATCCTAGTTGAAATCTCTCTGGTAGTTTAGGTTTTTTAAATGTCAGGTTATAGTGCATCCAGAAAGAATTTACAGCACTTCACCTTTTCTACATTTTATGTTACATCCTTATTTCAAAATGGATTAAATTCAATATATTTACCTTAAAATTCTACAAAATATAACCAATAATGACAACGTGAAAGAGGTTTGTTTGAAATCTTAGCAATTTATTTTAAAAAAGAAAATAAAAAAGAAAATAAAATTTGCATACACAGCCCACCTTCAGTTTGCCAAAATTAACCTGAAGGACTCTCAGACCACGAGAAACAAAATTCATTGGTCTGATGAAACAAAGATTAAGCATCATGTCTGAAGGAAATCAGAGACTCATCAGATCGAGGGAAAGATGTATGCAGAAATGTACAGAGACATCCTTGACAAAAACCTGCTCCAGAGCGCTCTGGACCTCAGACTGGGTCGACGGTTCATCTTAAAACAGGACAATGACCCTAAGCACACATCCAAGATAACAAAGAAGTGCCTACGGGACAACTCTGTGAATGTCCATGAGTGGCCCGATCACAGCCCAGACTTTAACCCGACTGAACATCTCTGGAGAAATCTGAAAATGGTTGTGCACCTCCCTATCCTACCTAACAGATATTGAGAGGTTCTGCAAATAAGTATGGGAGAAACTGCCCAAAAATAGGTGTGCCATGCTTATAGCATCATACTTAAAAAGACTATATTTTTCGTTGAAAGATGCTCCAACAATGTATTGAATAAAGTATGTGAAAACCTATGTACATGTGATTCTTTTCTTTTTTTATTCATTTGCAGATGTCTTTTTTTCCACATTGTCATGGGGTATTGTTTATAGAATTTTAAGGAAAATAATTAATTAAATCTATTTTGAATAAAGCTGTAACATAAAATGTGGAAAAGGTGGAGCACTCTAAATATTTTCCGGATGCACTGTAGGTTTCTGTTAATTATTATATTGTTGTATATTGTTTTTATTTGTTTTTGTTGCTGTTTTTATTGTGTTGGATGGTAACAGACCTTGATAGGGATATTTGCTATTGTTTGCATGCATCAGATTCTCATCGTGGATTTTCCTAGTGCACTCTACCATTATCTGTCCACTCCTTAGCATTTTTACATCATTTACTGAACATGCTATGCCAAATATACTTTTTTGCACATCAAAGGGGGATAGCTTACTGAGGGGCATATAAGACAAGAGGAATTTCAGAAGTATAAATCCCTGCCAGTTCTCATGCTTTTGAGGAGACACACAATCAGTATCAGTCGTTTGGTCCAACATCATTCTTTTAGTTTTTTTTTTTTTAGCTATATTTGTGTTGCTTGGTTTCATCCAACAAGCGGATGCACAGTGCCATGGAAATCCTCTAGTTATGCACCAAAGATACAGGAGTGAAATACTTGGGCAAAAGTTTATATTACCCGATTGACCCTATGCCAACGCCCTCCAGGGCAAGACTTAACTAGTCGATTGATTGGACCAGGCCTTTTTAACCACCCATCAATGTGAAGTCCAAGCCAGAGTACTGTGTTGGACCTGGGGAAGCCACAGCCACCCACATTCCTGAAGTACTTTGACGACTTCTTCCACAGTCATGAGTTGCCACCCACGGCAAATGAGTCTCCGCATCTGCTGCCTCTCAATCACCATTGGGGTGCTGAGGACCTGTTCTACCCTGGGTCCCCACGGGAGGACAAGTCAAAGTCCTGAACTTAATCAACAGCAATGTTGTGGATTTAATATAAGTAACTCCAACGACCACAAATTTAAGTTATTCTATACTCTAGGAATGGGCTATAATTCCTCAAAGTCATTGTGCAGGACTGATCAAAAGTTATTGAAAATGTTTACTTGCAGTTATTGCTGCATAGGGGAGTCACACCAGATACCATAAGTTCACATACTTTTACCTCTCACATATTTAATATTGGATCATATTTCTTGATAAATAAATGAGCAACTATAATATTTTTGTCTTATTTGTTTGATTGGGTTCGGTTACTTGTGGGTGTTCTTGCCTTCAGTTTTGTCTATAGTAAGTTAAAAGCATGCTCATTTGAGAACATTTCCTCACTTTAAGAAATTCTTAAGTTGCTTTCAAAGCATGTTTTGGTTCCTTTTGTACCATGACGTTTAATTTCTGCAACATTTGACTGAATCTAAGCAGAAAGTATAGCTAAAATACCAGTGGTGGGCGGTCAGGGCCAGCAAAGCCTACTCTGAGGGCCTAAACACTATCAGAAGCACTGACCTACAGTTAAAACCTAAATTCTAATATTTATTTCATGAAATTGTATTAATTTATTCCTAACATTTTATTATCTTCATTTCGTAGCTGAAGTTTTCCTTGGCTGCACTGCTTCCAGTACGTGGATATTAGATTTTTTTTGTCCAATCAGATTTCAGCCTCTATGTGCTGCCATGTCAATCTAATCAGCCCAGGGCCTTCAAAGTCTGTACTGCTGGCCTTTTTACCTTAGTCTCTATTAGCAAGGGGTCTGTTTCTGTAACCAATCAGTATCAGACAAGCTGGCCCAGAATATTGTCAGCATTTTTCCGTCCTCTGATTCAGTGGTCCCCAACCTTTTTTGTGCAATAACTGGTTTAATGTTGGACAATATTTTCATGGACCGGTTTAATATCGGACAATATTTTCACGGACCAGCCTTTAAGGTGTGGCGGATAAATGCAACAAAATAAAATGATACGACCAGCATAAAAACTAAACGTGAATCCACTGTGTTGTTTTTTTGTTCATTTTGCTAGCTTGGGGGTTTGAATTTAGCGGTAATGTATTATGTGTTAGAGGCCTCATGACATGCATCAAGAGTGAGTCATAGACAGATGTGGCGGAGAGAATCCGGTAATTTAAAAAAATAAAACATCGTTCAGAATCAGATAATAAATAAAACGGAAATAATGTAAGTTATGTATTGTTTCTGTGTGGCCCGGTACCAATTGACCCGCGGCCCGGGGATTGGGGACCACTGCTCTGATTGGTTAAAAATATATACCTTTATTTGCCCCACAGTGGGAAACTGTTACAGCCCAGTTCGACTAGCAGAACACGTGTGTAGTGCTCTGCACACATTAATACATAAAATTTATACGAGTTATACTTTTTTTTATGCCTACAGAGGAAGAGAAATTAATTAACTTTTCTTGAAAATAGATTTTTAAGTACCGTATTTTCAGGACTATAAGCCGCTCCTTTTTTTCCACGCTTTGAACCCTGCGGCTTAAACAATGAAGCGACTCATTTATGGATTTTTGCAGGGGTTTTCCCGGTTTCACAAGCTTCAAGCCAAAAAACTGAGCCCCATAACATTAGACCAATGAAATTGCCGAACGGGTTAAGGTGAACCAATGAAATTCTTTATATATACATATATACTGAATTGGATCGCACCACATCATAAATATGGATGAGGTTGATTATGGCTCACCACAATTCTAACAGGTTTTATTAACGTGTTAGTTATTAATCCAATTTTATTAGTTTCAGCAATCCCTTAGCCGTTTTCTTTGCTTGATGGAGGCCAACAATTAAACACAAAGACTAGTTACTCTAAGAAACAGAGTAAACATTTTTTTCCCACAAAGACAGGATAAATCGTCTGACATGGTTGTTTAAGAGATAAGAAGCTACTCACTGCATCAATTAGGGTGCCATTATCTTTATCTTAGTGCCAGCTGAAATTCATAAATCACTGTCGTAATTAGCCAATGGAAAGCTCTTACCTATTTGTTAGTAAAAATCCAGGTTATTTGACCACTGTATATTACAGTTGTATGGAGAATGTCTGAATATTCTGCAGGATGTGACGGAATTTGTGTTTGGGTATAGAAAGTCTGAACTGACTTTCTCAGCCTGCTGCCACTATGATACCTATCAGAAAAAGTGAACAGTTATTAAATCGATGGCAGCAAGCTTAAGCAAAAAGCACAACAGTAATGATACAGCATTTTTATGTTGCTTAAAGTTTTCCATTTTTGTCACAAAAATTTTAAAACGCTTACCAATAATGTTCTGTATATTTCCTTTTTAAAAAGTGTGAGGGACATTAACAAAGATTAACTGTCCGTGTAAACTTGGAAACTTTAGCGTTTAAATTTTATACGCACACTTAACTTAGTGATGAAGGTAGCAACCCGAATACACACCACCCAAGATTCAAATAATTACATAAGGCGGCCAAAAGAATATCGATGAAATATTGAAATTGCTAACGCTAGTTAGTAAAATAGCTACTAAGACAACAAAGACAAATCACAGGGTGAGATTTTAAATACATACAGCATTTAGCTTTGGCTTTTATAGAGACTATGCACAAATCCAAATTCAAAGACGAACGCTGTAACAACAATAGTGTAGGAAGAATTGTGCATATCTCACTTGTTTTCGGGCAGACTTCAAACTGTACACTCCTGGCTAGAAGATGCAATTGAACCGGACACTGGTTTGGTCAATAATGAAGCATTAAGATATCGTACATTTTTCTTCTTCGGGCAACATTTTGTCTAAACAAACTGCATGCTCACTGACAGCAAAAACACGAAACAAGACTTCAGTCGTCCTGCTTCGTGATTTTATTTGAGGATTACCAATAACCTAAAGGAGTCCATACTGCCATCTACTGTGCTGGAGTGTTTAAGACGAAACAATACTTTGTATGTTGCGATATATATATATATATATATATATATATATATATATATATACACAGGGGCGACGTTAGGGGGGTGCAGAGTATGCCAGGCATATGGGCCCAAGAAACGCTAGGGGGCCCCCCAATCATCAATTAAAAGTTTTCCAATTAGTTTTTTTTTTTATCGTACATACACACATATTTTAAATAATAACACTGTGGTGAAATAAAATAAATTCCCTGTAAATTCCCTGTAAACATTTAAAACGTTGTGTATATATATATATATATATATATATATATATATATATATATATATATATATATATATATGGGGCCCAAAATTCTGTCTTGCATACCCTCTTAAAACTGTTAATTGCATCCCTGTATATATATATATATATATATATATATATATATATATATATATATATATATATATATATATATATACACACATCGTTTACTTAAGTAGAAGTACAAATACTCATGTTTTAAAATACTCCGGTAAAGGTTGAAGTACTGATAATACTCAAGTGAAAGTAAAGAAGTCTTGGCTCTGACATGTACTTAAGTAAAAAGTAATTATAACTTCTACCTGTTTTAGCTGTTAACTGGACCTCACATCATATTAATATTAGATAGATAGATAGATAGATAGATAGATAGATAGATAGATAGATAGATAGATAGATAGATAGATAGATAGATAGATAGATAGATAGATAGGTAGATCTTTATTGTCATTGCATTGTACAGGTAACAAAATGCAGTTTGGCATTTACCAGAATTGCAAAAAGTAGCAATCATGCAAATAGTCAACATTAATATGTAGCATATGTACAGCATGTGAATAACTTTAAAGGCTATAACAGTGCAGAGATGTGTGGACATCATTAAGAAGTACAGATAGATGTTCTAATGCTATGGCATTGAAGAGGAAATGTGGAGAAGTGGAAGGTTATAATATTATGGCATCTAAGAAATGTGCAACTGAATATACAGTGAGGAAAATAAGTATTTAAACACCTTGCTATTTTGCAAGTTCTCCCACTTAGAAATCATGGAGGGGTCTGAAATTGTCATTGTAGGTGCATGTCCACTGTGAGAGACATAATCTAAAAAAAAAAAATCCAGAAATCGCAATGTATGATTTTTTAACTATTTATTTGTATGATACAGCTGCAAATAAGTATTTGAACACCTGAGAAAGTCAATGTTAATATTTGGTACAGTAGCCTTTGTTTGCAATTACAGAGGTGAAACCTTTCCTGTAGTTTTTCACCAGGTTTGCACACACTGCAGGAGGGATTTTGGCCCACTCCTCCACACAGATCTTCTGTAGATCAGTCAGGATTCTGGCCTGTCACTGAGAAACACGGAGTTTGAGCTCTCTCCAAAGATTCTCTATTGGGTTTAGGTCTGGAGACTGGCTAGGCCACGGCAGAACCTTGATATGCTTCTTACAGAGACACTCCTTGGTTATCCTGGCTGTGTGCTTCGGGTCCTTGTCATGTTGAAAGACACAGCCTCGACCCATCTTCAATGCTCTAACTGAGGGAAGGAGGTTGTTCCCCAAAATCTCGCAATACATGGCCCCGGTCATCCTCTCCTTAATACAGTGCAGTCGCCCTTTCCCATGTGCAGAAAAACACCCCAAAGCATGATGCTACCATCCCCATGCTTCACAGTAGGGATGGTGTTCTTGGGATGGTACTCATCATATTTCTTCCTCCAAACACGTTTAGTTGAATTAAGTTCTATTTTGGTCTCATCTGACCACATGACTTTCTCCCATGACTTCTCTGGATCATCCAAATGGTCATTGGCAAACTTAAGACGGTTAAGCAGGGGAACCTTCCGTGCCATGCATGATTTTAAACCATGACGTCTTAGTGTATTACCAACAGTAACCTTGGAAATGGTGGTCCCAGCTCTTTTCAGGTCATTGACCAGCTCCTCCCGTGTAGTTCTGGGCTGATTTCTCACCTTCCTTAGGATCATTGAGACCCCACGAGGTGAGATCTTGCATGGAGCCCCAGTCCGAGGGAGATTGACAGTCATGTTTAGCTTCTTCCATTTTCTAATGATTGCTCCAGTGGACCTTTTTTCACCAAGCTGCTTGGCAATTTCCCCGTAGCCCTTTCCAGCCTTGTGGAGGTGTACAATTTTGTCTCTAGTGTCTTTGGACAGCTCTTTGGTCTTGGCCATGTTAGTAGTTGGATTATTACTGATTGTATGGGGTGACAGGTGTCTTTATGCAGCTAACGACCTCAAACAGGTGCATCTAATTTAGGATAATAAATGTAGTGGAGGTGGACATTTTAAAAGCAGACTAACAGGTCTTTGAGGGTCAGAATTCTAGCTGATAGACAGGTGTTCAAAACTTATTTGCAGCTGTATCATACAAATAAATAGTTTAAAAATCATATATTGTGTTTTTTTTTTTTTTTAGATTCTGTCTCTCACAGTGGACATGCACCTACGATGAAAATTTCAGACTCCTCCATGATTTCTAAGTGGGAGAACTTGCAAAATAGCAGGGTGTTCAAATACTTATTTTCCTCACTGTATATATATATATATATATATATATATATATATATATATATATATATATATATATTTGGCTGTCAAAATTCAAATTATTCTAAACGGCACTAAATTTTATTAACGCGCTCAATTCAGCATTTCTGTTTTTACCATTAAAAAAAAAAAAAGTAAATACATAAATAAATAAATAAATAAATATAAAAGAGGCGAAATTAAAACCTCCAGCAAAACATACACTTACTCACGACGACCCTTCTTTACTTAGATATAAAATAAATAAATAAACTCCACCGAAAAATATTTTTAATCAGTAATCTTTTGTTTTATTTATGCGCCAAGTCTCAAATCAAACACCAAATCCGCCATGTTTTACACAATTAACCCTCTAGGTGGCGTTTTGTGGGTTTTTCCATCAAAATGGCGACACGAACATAAATTACTGTCTTTATTGATCGTACAGATAAAAACAATACAATAAAATGTCTATGATTATATATATATATATATATATATATATATATATATATATATATATATATATATATATATATATAAAAGCTTCTTGACTTGACTTGATGAGGTGCAGTTTCTCCGGTATCACCTCATTAACTGTCCGTGTGGAAACATAGCAAAGTCTCTTAATGATGTCCACATGTCTCTGCACTGTTATAGCCTTTATATTTAATCACTGTACATATGCTTACATATATATCACATGCTGTATATATGATACATATTTATCTGCACTATTTGCACGATTGCTACTTTTTGCACTTCTGGTAGATGCCAAACTGCATTTTGTTGCTGTGTACCTGTACTATGCAATGACAATAAAGTTTCTATCTATCTATCTATCTATCTATCTATCTATCTATCTATCTATCTATCTATCTATCTATCTATCTATCTATCTATCTATCTATCTATCTATCTATCTATCTATCTATCTAATATTAATATGATGTGAGGTCCAGTTAATAGCTAAAACAGGTAGAAGTAATAACTACTTTTTACTTAAGTACATGTCAGAGCCAAGACTTCTTTACTTTCACTTAAGTAAAAAGGTATAATCAGTACTTCAACTTTTACCCGAGTATTTTAGAACATGAGTATCTGTACTTCTACTTAAGTAAAGGATGTGTGTACTTTTGCCACCTCTGATTGACTGGATTTATTAAATCCTGTTATGGTTCAGACAACATACATCGTCTGTTAAACATAATACAGCATTTGTCTGTAGATAGTGACCAGGCTGCTATAATATCTCTGGATGCAGAAAAAGCATTTGACAGGGTTGAGTGGAGGTTTTTATTTCAAGTGTTGGACAAACTTAATTTGGGCTCTAACTATATCAAGCTAGTGAGACTTATTTATTCTTGCCCATTAGCTGTGGTTAATACTAACGGTTTATTATCAAATAGGTTTTCAATCCAAAGAGGCTGCCGTCAAGGCTGTCCCTTGTCGCCACTCTTATTTGCCTTGTATATCGAACCTCTGGCGGAAAGTATTCGCATCCTTATGGGCATCCGGGGGTAATGGCAGGTGGGATGGAACACCATCTATCATTATATGTGGACAATGTTCTTCTTAACTTAAAACAACCACAGTTATCCATTCCCAGTCTGTTGGAGACAATTAATCAATTTGGTCAGTTTACTGGATATGAAATAAATTTTGGACAATCCCAGGCCATGTTTTTGAATACCCCACAACCTGTTAACTCACAATGTCCCTTTCACATCACTGACTCTGGGTTTCTCTATTTGGGCATACATAAAACCTCTGATGTAAAGGATTTATTCTCCAAGAACTACTTAACCTTAATGGCAAGACTTAAGTAGGATATGAATAGGTGGACCCCTTTACCAATTTCTTTCTTTGGTACAATTACCGCAAACAAAATGAATGTGCTCCCCCCGTTTGCTCTATTTATTTCAGTGTATACCCTGTTACTTGAATCAGAACTTTTTTAAAGATCTGAATGCAGCTATTAGTAAGTTTATATGGAACAATAAAAAACCTAGGATTAAACTTGCTTTCCCTTTCAAGACAAGGGAGTGTAGGGGTGGCTCTTTGCCCAACACGCAGCTCTTTTATTGGGCTGCTCAGATAAAAACAAATGCTTAGATGTTTTTTAAATGATACAGACTCCTTGTGGGTCAGTATGGAATCTTTTGCATGTGCGCCAATAACAGACATGGGCAAACTACGGCCCGCGGGCCACACACGGCCCGTTGTGTTTATTAATCCGGCCCGCCGAACGTGACCAAATTCTATTAAAATAGGTACTGGTAAACATTGTTCAATTTACCTTTCCCCTGTAATGCCAACGTTTCCCCTAAAGATGTCGCACTTCAGCTCCATTGACGTTGTTCGCGTGCAATACTCTCTTCTTCTCTTAAGAGAGCTTAATCTGATAATCTTTAAAAACTGCGACAGTTTCTGACAAACACCTCGGATCTATCCTGAGAATTGCCACAACAAAACTTACCCTAGACTTTGATGAACTGGCAAAATAAGGAGTTCAACAACACTGTTCCTACTGAAACTGAACATGAGTTTTTCTGCTGTGTTTATTGATGCACTGGCAAAAAAAGGATCAACAAATTGATCTTTTGGCACTTGATGAAACTGAATTTGCCAAATCTCTAATGTAATTAGAATATAGAATATATATATATATATATATATATATATATATATATATATATATATATATATACAGTGGAACCCGGTTATGTCGATGTCCTAGGGGGTCGCCAAAAAGCATCGAGATAACCAATGATCGAGATAAACGTAAATCAATATGGCGGCAATATATTAACGTGCTTGAAATTTCTTTATGTACATGATGTGCGTTAATAAATGAGAATGTGCATGAACGTGTTTTTGTAGGGGTTTTTACACAACAGCGTTGCTGCGATTTGTTTGATGAAGGAATGCTATAAAAATGTACATACAGTGCAGGTGCTTTCTCAGCCGCTTTCTCTGAAGCTCCCGGCTTCAATCGCGCACATATGGTGCTCGTTTAGCATCATCACCAGCTCCTATTTAAACTTCCACACTCTCATCGTCCGTTATTGTTGGTATATGTTGGTTCACGGCGGTCGTTGTTATCGCTCCGTTGTTCATTCTATGCTTTTGCTGCTCATCCCACGTTCTCCCGTGTGCTGTACAGCGCCGCGCTTCTACTTTCGCCTCCCGTTCATCGCATAACATTTAACAACAAAATGCATATGTGCACCAACTAACAGCAGAGATTCACCAGTATACAATACAACACCTGTAGCATCTGTAAGGTTTTCCGCCACTATCTGATTTTTCCGCCACTTTCGCGAGTTCTTCTGCGGCTGTACTGAGATAACTGACGTTAAATGGCAAATTTTTCCCCCATTGTGCTCGAGATATTAGGGTTTGGCGACATAAAAAAGTCGACATAACCGATAAAAAAATGCTAAGAAAGCGAGAATTTGGCGGTTCCACTTCAAAAACGTCGACTTAATAGGGTTGTCGAGTTAACCAAGGTCGAGATAAGTGGGTTCCACTGTATATATATATATGTGTGTGTGTGTGTGTGTGTGTGTGTGTGTGTGTGTGTGTGTGTGTATGTATATGTATGACCCGGCCCCTCTGTCAAATTTTAGAACCCATTGTGGCCCGTGAGTCAAAAAGTTTGCCTACAAACTTTTTTTTATCCCTTCCATTTATTCATAACTTTAGGGAGGTCTACACAGTAGCTGGGAATTTTCTGTTATTAAACACTCTTTTGGCTTGGGATAATGCCAGAAAGTATCTTAATTTCCCCAAGAATTTGTCCATGCAATCTTCAATCGCTTTAAACCCTGACTTCCCTGACTCATTAGCCGGTATCGGCCTTCAGACCTGGGCAGAAAAGGGTTTTTCTAATTTGGCTAGTTTATTTACAGGGAATGTTTTAAATCTTTTAAGATGCTTTTTTTATTTCTCCAATTACGTCATTTTATTCAGTCTGAAGTGAGACAGGGGAAAATTCGTTGGGAACTTTCTGATATCAAAAATAGTCTTCTTCTTCCAGGGGCACTGAAGGGTCAGATTTCCAATCTGTATTCTCAGCTATCAGAAGCCTCTTCCCCTTTAAATCCTTCAAGAAAGATTTGGGAAAGGGATATGGGCCAATCATTTACTGATGACGAATAGCTCTCTACATGTGAGGAGGTTTTTCATAAATCAACCTCTAAATCAATCAAGCTCTGTGCATGAGCAAAACTTAAGTTTATGTTTAAGTTTATCTACAGAATATACCTTACCCCAGTACACCTCCACAAAATGTACCCATATGTATCTCAGATGTGTTTTAAATGTAAATCTGAAATAGGAACATTGATGCATTTATTTTGGGACTGTAAGAACATTAAACCTTTTTGGCATGAGGTACATGATATGGTTCAGAAAATTCTGGCCAGAAAATTCACTATGTCTCCAACTATATATCTATAAAACTGCATCATTAGATTTCTCTACTGACTCACACTTTTTGTTAAATATCATTACTTACTTGGCAAATAAATACATATACTTATTCTATGGTCATCACCACAGTTACCAACTTTAAAAATGTGTTTAGCACAAGTGCCTAATCTTCTCCCTTTGAAAAACTTACATATGACTTGCAGAATAAATCCGATGTATTCTGACAGATATAGGCCCCATTGTGGGATTTACAAACAAGACCCTCGCCCTGACTTATGTTCTTTTAACCCCCCCCCCCCTTTTTTTTTTGCTTTGTTTGTTTATTTATTTACTCTTTTTCTAATTGTTTCTCTCATGTTTTGATTTGCCCTTTGCCTTTCCATGGTCACCTTCTCATATTAACAATACAATGTTGTTATATTGTTATTAATATGCTTCAGTGTATGCTGTGTGTGTTGACTGATCTGCTCTGTTGTTGTTTTGTTTAAGTTTTAACAAGAAATTAATGAAAATATAAAAAAATATATATAAAATAAAAAGAATTACCCCTACAAAATTTCTCTTTCCATCTGGCTTGGCTTGCACTGGCTTGTGCCAACATAATGGCTGGGTTATTAAAAATATAAATAAGTAATTAACTATAAAATATATAATATTAAAACATTTAATGCAAGACACATTTATTCACATAATTTCTTTACTTTCTTTACTTTGCTGAAAAATAATTTACATTTTATACCACAATTAACCTGGAGCATACTCATGACATGTCAGAGATGGTCTGAAAATCAATGGCAAAATTATTAGTTTTTATATATAAAGTGCATTCCCCTACAATCATCCAATTACCACTAGCTCTTTCCCAAAAACAGTTTGGTCACAGACATGGGCAAAAAAAACTCTAATTCCAACCCAGCCTGTGTCATATAGCAGGATTATGCATTGCAACTGGACAAGAACTAACATTTCCTAATTTTACACAACACCCAAAATTGTATAAAAAAATCAGGAATATGATGTGTAATCTGCAATAAGGTCCACACATTTGTACAAACACTGAAATAACATTGGACATGAACAGAAAAGTACACACTAGGAACTGAACAAAGCCATTTCTTTATATCTATTTCCATATGTCAACCCATAGTACAATGCCTCCAAATAAAACTGAAATATCCAAGTAGAAAAGGTCCTGCAACACATTTTCAATAATAAGAAATGCATGTCATGAGTGTAACCCATTATATTTAGCAAGCGTCAAAGAGCACATACAGCGATTGGTGACAACAAGATGAAGCAGTGCTGTTATGTCTGTACAGTAAATCTCTTTGCAAACAGCATGTAACCGATGACACTTTTTTCCCCAGGATATTTGCATGAGGGAGTACAGCCTGTATAGGTTATACAATATCATCTTGTGTTACACATGAGGCTAGATCAGTACGCACAGGGTCTGCAGGGTGACGACTGATCAAAAGAGTACCATCCATGCTTCTGAAGTGTTCCAACACAGAAAAGCATAGTGCTCAAAGCAAAGTTGAATTGAAATAAATTATCTGCTTAATATGTGCATAGACAGGCAGAGAGCACCCTTTGAGTCATCTTTGGAAAGGGCGAGTCACCGTACTTGCACACAAAATGCTCATAAGACACCAACAATCACAACAATACAGTATTACACAACATACAATCAAACTCAGCATACATGGAGTAAAGTCAGTGCATATGCAATCCAATATATGTGAATGTTTATGTTTATGTGAATGTCTTTACAAAAGAAAGAATCTCTTTAAGACAGTATGGTGATTGTGTATGCATACTCTCATAGTCAAGTTTAAAACAGGGCACTTTCATAGTGTATAGGTGAGGGGACATCATATAACCTCATCCTGTAGTACAGTTGTTACCACATATTGTCCTACTATCCCTTTTACCAGAGAGCTCTTGTCAAAGCAGAGAAATGCAATAACAGATAAGGAGCATCATACACAGCAATGCAACCCCTATAAAGATCTCAATATGTATCAGTGATGACGTCCAGTTAGCAGAAAATACCCATGTCCACCAGTCTGTTTCAGGCCTAGCTGTGATATTTACATGCTTGGCTTTCATGTTTTTAATCTTGTCTAGCATCTGAGGCTTGTTCACCCATGTGGAGAGGAACTAGCACTCAACCTTCATCTTAATTTAGTTCAAATACACTTTCATTGAGTGCTAACATGTAATCAAGGACAGATCTGTTCTGTACCGTCATTAATTTTGTAGCATTCAACTGTCCTTTAACCAAGTCCAGAGCAGCAATTGTATGCTTTATAAAACATTGCTTATTGTACCATATCTAATTTAGATTATGTTTAAATGTGTGTATATATGTTTGAATATGTATAACAGCATAAAATTATCCCGGGTTGCTGTGCATTTTTTTCCATCCATTACAGTTCCCTGGGGAATTCAAGTTAAGGCAAATTGTATGTTTTTGTGCAAATTCAACGAGAAAGAAAATGCAAAAGTACAAATGGTTCAGGATATACCTTAACAACTGAAATCTAATCAACATGGGCATGGACAAATATGGATGCTTTATGCAAACGTATGTTTATTATTAGTTACCCATTGTCAACATAGAGCATAAAGATAAATATATTCTTGTAAACGTTAAAGTAATTATGATTATGATGTTTCCACACGGATGGTTAATGAGGTGATACCGGATAAACTGTACCCCTTCTAACTTTCATACGGATTACATAATTTCAAGCTCATTCATATTTATTATGTCTGTGAGACAAGTATTCTCTGAGATTCAGGTTGTTTTATTTATGTCTGTGAAGCCATATAAAAGAGATGGCAGAGAGCGCCTCCTGTCTGTTTGCTTTATTTTACAAAAGCACTGCATTTTGTTGTTATTATGAGTATATTTAAATAAATGTAGACCATCATTTAAATGGTGTATTGATCTTTTTGTACGATAAAAAATAATAATAATAATAATTAAGTTCGTTAAGCGTATTTTTGGTCATTGATTTGAGCCCCAAGCATATGTCACTGCAGAACAACAAGGGTGTGTTTCCAACCATCCAATCACAATCAAGACCATAACCATGCAATCAAGACCATATGGAAGCAGAAATGCATTGGTATTATTATTATTATTATTATTATTATTATTATTATTATTATTATTATTATTAATATTTCTCGTTTTATCGAGATTTTTACTATTGTGTCAAATAAATAAAATTACTATATAAAATATAGGCTGCAGTACCTGCAGTATAACAGTATAAAATACATCAAAAGAAATATCAATGTCATATATAACGTACCACTTAAATTGCTTTGATGTTTCATTGTATCCTATAAAGGTGGTACACATGCATGATTTCTTTTTTTAAAAAGTGTTAAATTAAACTACTGAGAGATCTGTCATATACCAAATTTCAAATTCATGTGATAAGATACAGTACAAGTCTATTTTAACAGCTTGCAAGAAAGAAAGTAGTATGCATTCTATTCAAATTAAGTCTCTCCTACCTACAATCTATTTTTCTTTAAATGTAAACCTTCTTAAAAAAGGCTACAACTATTTAAAATTTTAAACGTAATCATTTATAATTAAATTTACTGCTGTAAGTGCATTAGTTTTGTGTATAAAAACTATAAAAAATAAATCAAAATTCACAGCATGAATTTTAACTGATATTTAACTGATGTGTAGCTTGCATTAAATAATTAATTAAATACAATGTTAATAAAATAAACAATAAAATAAAATCTACAAATTAAAAGTGGCAATTTTAAGTATGAGGAACACATTGCATGAAAAACCCAGCCATTATGGATGCACAAGCCAGTGCACTCTTAGTGCCGGTCCCAAGCCCGGGTAAATGGGGAGGGTTGCGTTAGGAAGGGCGTCCAGCGTAAAACATGTGCCAAATCAAATATGCGGATCACAAATGAGAATTTCATACTGGATCGGTCGAGGCCCGGGTTAACAACGACCGCCACAGGTATCGTTAGCCGACAGGGTACCGGTGGAAATTGGGCTACTGTTGGCCGAAGGAGGAGAAGGAGAGGAGGAAGACGTCTACAGAGACGGCAGGGAAAAGAGCAGTGCAGGAGAGTGGAGGTTCGGGTTGGTACTTTAAATGTTGGTACTATGACGGGTAAAGGGAGAGAGGTAGCTGATATGATGGAGAGGAGAAAGGTAGATATGCTGTGTGTTCAGGAGACCAAGTGGAAAGGGAGTAAGGCCAGGAACATTGGAGGTGGTTTAAACTGTTTTATCATGGTGTGGATGGAAAGAGAAATGGTGTAGGGGTGATTCTGAAGGAAGAGTACAGTAAGAGTGTAGTGGAGGTGAAGAGAGTTTCTGATAGGGTGATGATCGTGAAGGTGGAAGTTGAAGGATGATGATAAATGTCATCAGTGCCTATGCTCCACAAGTTGGCTGTGAGATGGAGGAGAAGGAAAGATTCTGGAGTGAATTAGATGAAGTGGTAGATGGTGTACCTAGGAAAGAACGATTGGTGATTGGGGCAGACTTTAATGGGCATGTAGGTGAAGGAACAGAGGTGATGAGGAGGTGATGGGTAGGTATGGTTTTAAGGAGAGGAATGTGGAAGGGCAGATGGTGGTAGATTTTGCTAAAAGGATGGAAATGGCAGTGGTGAACACTTATTTTAAGAAGAAGGAGGATCATAGGGTGACGATAAGAGTGGAGGAAGGTGCACACAGGTGGACTATGTGCTATGCAGGAGATGCAACCTGAAGGAGATTGGAGACTGTAAGGTGTTGGCAGGGGACAGTGTAGCTAGACAGCATCGGATGGTGGTCTGTAGGATGGTTTTGGAGGCGAAGAAGAAGAGGAGAGTGAGGACTGAAAGAAGAATAAGATGGTGGAAACTGAAGGAGGAAGAGTGTAGTGTGAGGTTCAGGGAAGAGGTCAGACAGAGGCTCAGTGGTGTTAAGGAGGTGTTGCATGATTGGGGAACTACTGCAGGAGTGATGAGGGAGGCAGCTAGAAAAGTACTTGGTGTGACATCTGGAAATAGAAAGCAAGACAAGGAGACGTGGTGGTGGAATGAGGAAGTGCAGGAGAACATAAGGAGAAAGAGGTTGGCATACACAAGTGGGATAGACAGAGTGATGAGAAAAGTAGGCAGGAGTACAAGGAGATGCGGCAGCAGGTTAAGAGGATGTGGCGAAAGCCAAGGAAAAGGCATATGAGGAGCTGTATGAGAGGTTGGACACTAAGGAAGGAGAAAAGGATTTATACCGATTGGCCAGGCAGAGGGACCGAGCTGGAAGGATGTACTGCAAGTTAGAGCAGTAAAGGATGGAGAGGAAATGTGTTGACTAGTGAGGAGAGTGTGTTGAGAAGGTGGAGGGAGTATTTTGAGCAGCTGATGAATGAGGAAAATCAGAGAGAGAAGGTTGGATGATGTGGAGTTGGTGAAGCAGGATGTAGATAGGATTAGTAAGGAGGAAGTGAGAGCAGCGATTAAGAGGATGAAGAGTGGAAAGTCGGTTGGACCAGATGACATACCGGTAGAAGCGTGGAGATGTTTAGGAGAGATGGCAGTGGGTTTTGACCAGATTGTTTAACAGGATTTTGGAAGGTGAGAAGATGCCTGAGGAATGGAGAAGAAGTGTGCTGGTACCGATCTTTAAGCATAAAGGAGATGTGCAGTCTTGCTGTAACTACAGGGGAAATAAATTGATCAGTCACACCATGAAGTTATGGGAAAGAGTAGTGGAAGCCAGGCTGAGAGAAGAGGTGACCATCTGTGAGCAACAGTATGGTTTCATGCCGAGGAAGAGCACCACAGATGCCTTATTTGCTTTGAGAATGTTGATGGAGAAGTATAGAGAAGGACAGAAGGAATTGCATTGTGTATTTGTGGATTTAGAGAAGGCGACGACAGGGTGCCAAGAGAGGAGTTGTGGTATTGTATGAGGAAGTCAGGAGTGTCAGAGAAGTATGTGAGGGTGGTGCAGGACACAGTGTGACGGCAGTGAAGTGTGCAGTAGGCACGACAGACTGGTTCAGGGTGAAGGTTGGACTGCATCAAGGATCGGCCCTGAGCCCTTTCCTGTTTGCAGTGGTGATGGATAGGTTGACGGACGAGGTCAGAAAGGAGTCTCCTGGACTATGATGTTTGCGGATGATATTGTGATTTGTTGTGAGAGTAGGGAGCAGGTTGAAAAGAGCCTGGAGAGGTGGAGATATGCGCTGGAGAGAAGGGGAATGAAACTCAGTAGGAGTAAGACAGAATACATGTGTGTGAATGAGAGGGAGGGCAGTGGAGTGGTGCGGTTGCAGAGAAGAGCTGGAGAAGGTGGAGGAATTCAGGTACCTGGGGTCAACAGTGCAAAGTAATGGAGAGTGTGTTAGAGAAGTAAAGAAAAGAGTGCAGGCAGGGTGGAGTGGGTGGAGAAGAGTGACAGGAGTGATTTGTGATAGTAGGGTATCTGCAAAATGAAAGGGAAAGTTTATAGGACTGTGGTGAGACCTGCGATGTTGTATGGATTAGAGACAGTGGCATTGAGTAAAAGACAGGAGGTGGAGCTGGAGGTAGCAGAGCTGAAGATGTTGAGGTTTTCGTTGGGAGTGGCGAGGATGGATAAGATTAGAAATGAGTTTATTAGAGGGACAGCGCATGTAGAATGTTTTGGTGTTCAAGGTGAGGGAGGCGAGATTAAGATGGTTTGGACATGTGCAGAGGAGGGACATGAATTATATTGGTAGAAGAATGCTGAGGATGGAGCCACCAGGTAGGAGGAAAAGAGGAAGGCCAAGGAGGAGGTTCATGGATGTGGTGAGGGAAGACATGCAGGTAGTTGGTGTAAAAGAGGCAGATGTAGAGGACAGGGTGTTATGGAGACGGATGATCCGCTGTGGCGACCCCTAATGGGAGCAGCCGAAAGAAGAAGAAGAAGAACACATTGCATGAAACTTTAGATGCTTCTTTCAGCCTCATCGAAACAGTTGCTTCCACAGTATCCTTGTAAGTCATCAGAGCCATTGAACCCCGGTAACAGACCTCTTAGCCTTCACCACAGTCTTTGTATGTAGTCTCACAATGGAGACATCTAGATAGATTGTATGGAAATTTTCACTAAATGCCCTCCAGCTCATGACACCTGACAAAAAAAAAAAAAAAAGAAAAAAACTAATTTACAGCCAATTATCTAAATTTCAACCTTGTTTATGTTAGTGTTAAGATGGTTCTCACACTGGTTCTCTAAACACATTCCTTTGTTGTCCTGTTCAGTGTCTATAGGATTTTTATGATGTGAGTATGTAAGGTATACAGGAAGTCTTAATCTGTCTCACACATCTCCGGTTATTATGTCTTCTTACCCAATCAGGAACAAATCAATCAAATCAAATTAAATTTTATTTGTCACATACACATACATACAGGGTACAACATGCAGTGAAATTCTTTTTACGACAGTCCGGCATGAGGGAATAAAATGGGGTGGGAAAAAAAAGAATTTTTTTTTTTTTAATAAAACAAAGAAAAAGAAGGCAGATAAATAAAGTATATAAAAAATAAGAATATATAAAGATTATATATATATATATATATATATATATATATATATATATATATATATATATATATACAGTCAAACCCACTTATCTCGACCTCGCCGACCCTATTAAGTCGACGTTTTTGAAGTGGAACCGCCAAATTCTCGATTTGTCTTAGCATTTTTTAAGCGGTTATGTCGATTTTTTATGTCGCCGAACCCGAATATCTCGAGCACAAGGGGGGCAAATTTGCCACTTAACGTTGGTTATCTCGATCGGCACTGTGCAGCCGCAGAAAAACTCACGGAAGTGGTGGAAAAATCAAGCCTTACAGATGCTACAAGTGTAGGATACCACAAGATTTTGTAAAAACAAACTACACCCTGCACGTTTTTTTGTGGTTTTGTGAGCGATCTTTGTGTTTGGAATGTTGGAGAATATAATAAAGGTTTGTATCGAGAATCGACGGTGGTTTGTATTGTATACTGGTAAATCTCTGCTGTTAGTTGGTGCACATATGCATTTTGTTGTTAAATGTTATGCGATGAACGGGAGGCGAAAGTAGAAGCGCGGCGCTGAACAGCACACGGGAGAACGTGGGATGAGCAGCAAAAGCATAGAATTAACAACGGCAGGATTGGGGGAATCCGGGATGCGCTTTGGGAAGAAAAGCGCAGCCGTTGAGAGAGTGCGGAGTCCGAGTGGGAAGGCACTTACCGAGATACGCATGAGTAATAACAACGACCGCCGTGACAGAAGGAAAGGAGAAGGAAAGATTCTGGAGTGAATTAGATAAAGTGGTAGATGGTGTACCTAGGAAAGAACGATTGGTGATTGGGGCAGACTTTAATGGGCATGTTGGTAAAGGGAACATAGGTGATGAGGAGGTGATGGGTAGGTATGGCCTTAAGGAGAGGAATGTGGAAGGGCAGATGGTGGTAGATTTTGCTAAAAGGATGGAAATGGCAGTGGTGAACACTTATTTTAAGAAGAAGGAGGATCATAGGGTGACGTATAAGAGTGGAGGAAGGTGCACACAGGTGGACTATGTTCTATGCAGGAGATGCAACCTAAAGGAGATTGGAGACTGTAAGGTGTTGGCAGCGGACAGTGTACACTGTTAGAAATTGCTGTTAATTTACGGCAGAATTTCAACAGTATAATAATGTTATGTTCAAAAGCAGTACATTACTGTTTTATTGTTGTTGTAAAATGATGTAGACACAATATAACGGCATTTTGCTGTATTTATTACTCAGAGAAAATAAAACATTACTATACAGTATTTTTGTAAACTGCAGTGAGCATGCGGGGACTTTTATCTGTCTTCATAACATTAACAGGTGAGTTCCCTTTTGTTTGCGCGACAAAATTCATTACATTTGCTATGGCAGCTAACATGTATGGTGGATTTTGGAAGTTAATCGATTTTCTATTTGCTTATTTTCAGTGATTAATATGCCAAATGCACCACTGTGTTGTGCAGCTGGATTTCAGACTCGGGTTGCATTATTCCCAATTACCGGGTGAGTTTCATTCAGCAAAATATGTGATAATCCTTCTGTAAAGTAAATTTTACTTTACAGAAAAACAAAAAAAACTGCTTTACCAAAAAACTTCATTGCACTGAAATCACATTGTCTTTGTATCACACTACAATGACTGGTGTTTTCCGCTGCTTTTCTGAAATTCGTGAAGCCTCCAGCGTTAGAAAAAAAACCCTTATATATCGGTGTTATTGTGTTTTACTTTTTGCCCAAAAGATCTTCGTGCTGTAGCTTGTTTTCTTTCCTGAATGAAAACTGTTCTTTATACAGGAATATACTTTGCTATATGTTCTCTGTGAGTAATCATTTCCCCTCCACTAGTTCTAAACACACACATTTGTTTTTCAGGCGGTTAATCGGGATAAATCCGGAAAAGAGCACAAGGCTGTAGGAGTATCAAAGCGGACGTGTCTCCAGTCTTAAAAAAATTATAGATTTTAAGTGGGACTTTATATAAGTAATACACACAACAGACCACACACAAACATCGCATACACAAACTCACAACACACACATCACACACATGCATATTCACTCAAAAATACTGTATATACTTGGGTGTTTACTGTCATTCACTTTGTCTTTCTTTCCAGAGTAAATATTTTTTTACATTTAGATGTATTTCCATACATGTAGCTTTGGATTTTGGTTGACCATTGTTTTTATTTTATACAAATGTTCTGTAAATAAGAATCTGTGTTATTTTCTTTAATGTTATTTAGGATTTATACTAAGACAGTTTAATAAAGAAATAACTCTCTAAAGCTGATTTACTTCTGTTAAAGAGTACATTTATACATGGTAGTAATGTGGTGTTTTGTAGTTAAACTGGGGCAATTTCTTAAATCACAAGGTTTAAAAAAATGCTAATTATATTTTCAGAAATATACTTTAATGTATAAACAGTGTTATGTTGTATTTGCAAAAACAGTAGCCAACTGTAAATTTCACCAACACTAAGACACTGGTAATTTTACAGTAAGTTGCTGGCAACCGTGCTGCCAGTTCTTTACTGTTTTTTAACGGAAAAAATGTTAACAGTGTAGCTAGACAGCATCGGATGGTGGTCTGTAGGATGGTTTTGGAGGCGAAGAAGAAGAGAAGGAGAGTGAGGACTGAAAGAAGAATAAGATGGTGGAAACTGAAGGAGGAAGAGTGTAGTGTGAGGTTCAGGGAAGAGGGCAGACAGGCTTGGTGGTGGTGAAGAGGTGTTGGGTGATTGGGAAACTACTGCAGGAGTGATGAGGGAGGCAGCTAGAAAAGTACTTGGTGTGACATCTGGAAATAGAAAGCAAGACAAGGAGACGTGGTGGTGGAATGAGGAAGTGCAGGAGAGCATAAGGAGAAAGAGGTTGGCAAAACAGAAGTGGGATCGAGAGAGTGATGAGAAAAGTTGGCAGGAGTACAAGGAGATGCGGCAGCAGGTTAAAAGGGATGTGGGGAAAGCCAAGGAAAAGGCATGTGAGGAGCTGTATGAGAGGTTGGACACTAAGGAAGGAGAAAAGAATATATACCGATTGGCCAGACAGAGGGACCGAGCTGGGAAGGATGTGCTGCAAGTTAGAGCAATAAAGGATGGAGAGGGAAATGTGTTGACTAGTGAGGAAAGTGTGTTGAGAAGGTGGAGGGAGTATTTTGAGCAGCTGATGAATGAGGAAAATCAGAGAGAGAGAAGATTGAATGATGTGGACTTGGTAAAGCAGAATGTAGATAGGATTAGTAGGGAGGAAGTGAGAGCAGCGATTAAGAGAAAGCCGGTTGGACGATGACATACCTGTAGAAGCATGGAGATGTTTAGGAGAGATGGCAGTGGGGTTTTTAACCAGATTGTTTAAAAAGATTCTGGAAGGTGGGAGGATGCCTGAGGAATGGAGAAGGAGTGTGCTGGTACCGATCTTTAAGCATAAGGGAGATGTGCAGACCTGCAGTAACTACAGGGGAATTAAGTTGATCAGTCACACCATGAAGTTATGGGAAAGAGTAGTGGAAGCCAGGCTGAGAGAAGAGGTGACCATCTGTGAGCAACAGTATGGTTTCATGCCGAGGAAGAGCACCACAGATGCCTTATTTGTTTTGAGGATGTTGATGAGGAAGTATAGAGAAGGACAGAAGGAATTGCATTGGATTTGTGGATTTAGAGAAGGCGTACGACAGGGTGCCGAGAGAGGAGCTGTGGTACTGTATGTGGAAGTCAGGTGTGTCAGAGAAGTATGTGAGGGTGGTGCAGGACATGTATGGGGACAGTGTGACAGCAGTGAAGTGTGCAGTAGGAACGACAGACTGGTTCAGGGTGAGGTTGACTACATCAAGGATCGGCCCTGAGCCCTTTCCTGTTTGCAGTGGTGATGGACAGGTTGACGGACGAGGTCAGACAGGAGTCTCCCTGGACTATGATGTTTGCAGATGATATTGTGATTTGTTGTGAGAGTAGGGAGCAGGTTGAAAAGAGCCTGGAGAGGTGGAGATATGCGCTGGAGAGAAGGGGAATGAAAGTCAGTAGGAGTAAGACAGTGTACATGTGTGTGAATGAGAGGGAGGGCAGTGGAGTGGTGCGGTTGCAGGGAGAAGAGGTGGAGAAGGTGGAGGGGTTCAGGTACCTGGGGTCAACAGTGCAAAGTAATGGAGAGTGTGTTAGAGAAGTAAATTAAAGAGTGCAGGCAGGGTGGAGTGGGTGGAGAAGAGTGACAGGAGTGATTTGTGATAGTAGGGTATCTGCAATGAAAGGGAACGTTTATAGGACTGTGGTGAGACCTGCGATGTTGTTTGGATTAGAGACAGTGGCATTGAGTAGAAGACAGGAGGTGGAGCTGGAGGTAGCAGAGCTGAAGATGTTAAGGTTTTCGTTGGGAGTGACGAGGATGGACAAGATTAGAAATGAGTTTATTAGAGGGACAGCGCATGTAGGATGTTTTGTTGACAAGGTGAGGGAGGTGAGATTTAGATGGTTTGGACATGTGCAGAGGAGGGACATGAATTATATTGGTAGAAGAATGCTGAAGATGGAGCCACCAGGTAGGAGGAAAAGAGGAAGGCCAAGGAGGAGGTTCATGGATGTGGTAAGGGAAGACATGCAGGTAGTTGGTGCGAAGTAGGCAGATGTAGAGGACAGGGTGGTATGGAGACGGATGATCCGCTGTGGCGACCCCTAATGTGAGCAGCCAAAAGAAGAAGATGATATATATATGGCTTATGGCAGTGAGCAGTTAAACAGTAAACAACAGTAAACAATTTAAGCATGGTTTTTGATTGTCCATAAAGTGTCCATGTGCGGTCTAGTGTGGTGTAAAGTGTCCATAAGTGTCCGTGTGCAGTATGGTGTGGTATAAAGTGTCTGTGTGCAGGATGGTGTGGTATAAAAATATAAAATGTAAAGTGCACTGTGCTGTGTGAGTCCAGTGTCTAAAGTGTCGTAGCAGGAAAAGTGAGATGTGTGCAGGGAAAAAGGTCTGATGATGCAGAGAGTGGGCCAGTTTTTTAGATCCTGGGTGTTTTCTGGTTTAAACTCCGAATGGCCTGCGGGAAGAAGCTCCTCCTCATTCTCGCTGTGTTCGCTTTCAGGGAGCGGAAGCGTTTCCCCGAACGCAGCAAAGAAAAGAGTCCATTGTTGGGATGGCTGAGGTCCTTCACAATCTTCCTGGCTCTGGTCCGGCACCGCGTGCTGTAGATGTCCTGCAGGTTAGGGCGCTCGGTGTGGATGGTACGTTCAGCTGAACGCACCACCCTCTGGAGTGCTGGAGTTTTAGCTCAGGTTTTTGCTCAGGTTTTTTCCAGTGTGTATATATACTTGTCTGTTATCTGACAAGTATATATACACACCGATGTTTTTTACGGTCTGTCTAATATAGTCATTATTGTCCGAAGTATCCAAAAGAATCCACAATAATTTTATATACAAAATTAGTTTGTTTGAAAAAACTTTTTTTGTTTGAAGACTATGATCCCTCTGGTGCCTAGCACAGCTGTATTGTCTGAGTGTTAAGTGTTGTGTGTTTGTTCTTTGTTCATGACATCTCTTGCTTATTGCCGGAAGGAAATCCCAAAGATTGGATGTATAGGAATAGTGCCGGTTATTGGACTAATCCTTATTTAGATCGTTTGGCATGATGGAGTGAAATTGTGTCACATTATTCCTAGAAATTTTGATGCTGCTAGAGTTTTCTACTCTGCTCCAGGTTTTCTTAACCCGTTATGCTTTTTACTGCAACAGGGAGTGGTGCATTCCAGCCTCAGCACACAACTCAAGCAGGAGGAAGTTAATTATGTCTATTAGGAAATAGATAGAGTTCCAATTTCATGTCCTGTAACTCACCCTTTGCCTGTTGTGACACTGCCTGGTACAAATTTTTTATCATAGTTTTACAACAATTCCAACTCGCCTTTGTTCTGCCTTTTTCAGTGTCCCTTTGGCTTCTGAGTCGCAGACGCTTTTCGCATTTACCTAGAGGAGACATTAATTCACCTGGACCCATCTTCCTCAGGGTTTTGTTGACTAGCCAGCCGTATATATTCTCCGCTGTAGTGCACAGAACTTTGGTCGATATCCACCTGCCAGGAACAACCTGCATCCTTCAATACACAGATGACATCCTTGTTACAGGACTGACTGAGCAGGACTGCCACAAAGCGTCAGTGGTTGTCTGCAATATCCTGGCTCAGGTTGGATTTACACAACAGAAACTACAGTGGGTGAAACGAAAGGTCTCATATCTGGGCCATGTGCCTTGTGACTAGGTTTTAAGACCTCAGACTGTGAAACAGATGCAGAGCTTCTTGGGATTGATGAACTACTGCTGAGCATGGATCCCTGACTGCACACAACATGATAAAGTTTTGTGTAGTGCTAATGATCACAAAGCTCCTCCTCATTCTGTGGACTCATGAAATGATTGACAGTTTTACTGCCCTCAAACAGGCTATACAGTCTGCTTCAGCTTTAGGTCTTCCAAATTATGCTAAGCCTTTTCACCTTAATATGCACGAACGTGGTGGTACGGCTGCGGGGATTATTTCCCAGGAACATATGCCCTGTTGCGTATCTTTCCAAATATTTAGACAACAAGGAATGCCCTCGTGCTTGCGTGTGGTGGCTGCTGGCTCCAGTGGTTCTGATGGTCTGGGATGCTGAGAAAATGGTGCTGTCACATCCTTTGATACTGTACACCTCACATTAGGTAACAGCTATTTTACAGAACCTCAACACAACATATGACAGCACAACGTAGATCTGGTTATGAAACCACACTTTTAGCAACAGAAAACTTAACCATTAAGCCTACTTCTCAGCCGGTTGTAAGATTACCTGATGAAATAGTTTAAGCTACCACAAGCTGCAGAGTTGGTGGCACTTACAAAAGCATGTCAGCTGTCTGAAGGTAAAGCAGTGACTATATACACTGATTCTAAGTATGCTTATGGTGTTGTGCATGATTTTTCTGAAACATGGATACAAAGACATTTTAAAACAGCTGATGGAAGGTCTATAACACATTTTAATCTTATAGGCGACCTTTTAAATGCTGTTCAACTCACATATTACCAATATACCAAATACTGATCCAAAACTAACATACCGTCATTTTCCGGACTATTAAGCGTACCAAAATATAAGCCGCACCCACTGAATTTTACAAAGATTATTATTTTGAGCATAACTACCACATGCCCGGTTTCTTGCCCGGTTGTTTTCAGCGTGACGAATGATTCGCATTTCCTGTTGGCGGTGCAAGTGAACGGCAGGTCAAACGTGAAAGGAACCTCATCCATATTTATGATGTGGTGCGACCCGATTCAATATATATGTATATATAAAGAATTTCATTGGTTCACCTTAACCCGTTTGGCAATTTCATTGGTCTAATGTTATGGGGCTCAGTTTTTTTGGCATGAAGCTTGTGAAATCGGGAAAAACCCAGGAAAAATCCATAAATTAGCCACTTCATTATTTAAGCCACGGAGTGGGGAAAAAAGTAGCGGCTTATAATCCAGAAAATACGGTACATCAAACTGTACAACATACTGCACTTACTTTTCCTGAGCCCCTTTCCAGCACCTAACATATGCCACCTGTAGGAAATTTGAGATACCTGTTGGTTATAGTTGACAGATTCAGTAAGTGGCCAGAAGCATTTGCATGTGCAACAGATAATGCTAAAACATTTGAAAAAAATATTAACGAATCTTATTCCTAGTGTGATTGAAAGTGACAACAGCACACCTTTTGCTTCTAAAGTAACACAACTTTTGGCTTAAAGCTTAGCAAATGATTGTTATTTTAATATTTCCTCTCACCCACAGTCAGCTGGAGTGGTAGAGAGAACAAACAGAACCATTAAGGAACATGTTACTTAAGCCTGCATTGACACAGGCCGAAATTGGACTGTTGTTCTCTCGGTATTACTCACAGAAATGAGCGTGACCCTATATTCAACAAAAACGAATTCTTTGAAAGTTTAATGTTCAAGCCTTTTCCCGACCCCATGGGTCAGGGGCCACACTGGCATTTTTTCCTTAGGTAACCTGTAAGTGATGGTGGATGATTATGATTCTGCCCTGGTTGAAAAATGTTATTCTATTAGTGCTGATGTCTCACTAACTCTCCCTCTGCCCACAGATATGCCAACACACCCTTTTGTGCCTAATCAGCAGGTCCTGATACAAAGTCTGAAACCTACAGCACTGAGAAACATCTCTGAAGCCTCATTATGTCTTTTAGAACATGAAATAACTGCTGAAGTTTTTTTGAGAAGATTAAGAATTTATTTACAAGTGTTGAACATTACTTTGTTTTAGGATTGATTATTGTATTGATTGTTGGGATTGTACTTTGTATGTTGCCATGTTTGATGACGATGGTAAGACAGGCCATAAAGGCCTTGATTGGAGTGGTAATGATGAAGAATTATATGCATGTAGGAACTAAATGAAATGAAATCTGTTGTTTTTTTTTCTTTATCTTTTCATTTGCAGTTTATATCACTGATCCTGTTCCCATGAAGAACATTGAGGCGCTAAATCATAAATGATTTAAAGTGGCCATTGTTAGTGTTAATATGGGCCTCACACTGGTTCTCTTAACACATTCCTATGTTGTCTGTTCAGTGTCTATAGGATCTTTACGATGTGAGCATGTAAGGTATACAGAAAGTCTTTGTGTGGGCTCACCCATCTCTGGTTACTATGTCTTCTAACTCAATCAGGATCTGTTTTATCTCAGTTTTTTCCAGTGTGTATATATATACTTGTCTGTTATCTGCATTAAACTGAGAAGGAACATATGCACCATTCTGTGTGCTGTGTAATTCTTCCCTGATGCACCATGAGCATCGTAAATCAAGTGGGAAACCTCTCCAAGAATTAAGTTTTTGTTTGGGCATGATAAAAGTTTATAACAACCTCCCTTTCAGCAGCTGCATCACTGCCGGGTTTGGGAACTGCACTGTCTCGGATTGCAAGACCCTACAGAGGATAGTGAAGACAGCTGAGAAGATCATCGGAATCTCTTTCCCCCTTTTTCACGTAAATTTAACCACACGCTGCATCCCTAAATGCCAACCGCATTGAGGACACCCCACACACCTCTCACACACACTGTTTACTCCCTTACCACCAGGAAAGAGATTCCGGGAAGCACATCCAGACTGTGCATGTTTTTTCCCCTCAAGCCATCAGGCTCCTCAACATACAGAACTGAACTGAAACACACACACACACTCACTCAACTGTGTTACTGAGCTGCTACAAATCTGAACTCACATCCTCATTTTTTTTCACACATCCATGCCATCAGCCCCACCCATTTTAGAGTATTATGTTATTATAACAATATTACTGTTTACATGCTGTTTTGCACATGTACTTGACTGCTTCTTTTGCTGTTTTGCACAACCTTTTTTGTTTACATTTTGTGTTTATTTTAAGCACACTCTTGTATACAGTTCTTTTTTGCACATTGTACTGTAGGTTTACTGGAAGCGCCATTTTGTGGTTTTTTGTATCTGTCCTATATTGTTTCGTGTTGTTTGTTGTCTTTTGTTTGCACTATTTGCAGTAGGTTGCACACTTTGCACTCGATGTGGATAGGACAATTTACTTTCAGTAACAAAACCGCTAACAAAACAAAAAAGACAAGATAGTCTCAGTTTAGGTAGTGCACGTGTGGCGTGTGTGGTCACGTGACTTTTCTGTGTGCAGGGCGGAGACCAGGCGAAGATGGACGCCGAGCAGATCAACACTGAACTGGTAGCCAAAAAAATGCTTGGCATGATATTTATATGGCGATGTTTTAGCTTTAATATGACCAACACTGAGCCGAGAGATGAATTGTGCAAGATTTGCTATATTAAAGTTGCTACATCACGTATATGACACATCTGTAACAGCTTTCATTGGTTCCGGGTTGGAAGAAAGAGACGACAGGCGATGGTTCAACAGACAAGGGTTTCTTTTATGTTTCGTTCACTTCTGCCCCGTCGCTTTCCTTTTCCTCCTACTCAAGCCGTGACACACACCAACTTCGCAGTAACGCACATCTTTCCTTGACGCCAACGCGTAACCCGCGCATTGGCGAACATTTACCTGGCAAACCTTCTCTACCACACACGCCGTCAACTCTGCCCGGTTAACAGACACGATATATATATTGGCTGTATTAAAAAAAAAGCTGTAATTTCAAAACAGTTGTTTTTGTTAAACGATGTGAATTAAATCTAAGTCTACACTTCAAATCACGCATGGAATGCTTCATTGTGGTGGTGGTGTACAGAGACAAATACTTTTTGTTCAAATACAAATACAGATTGTCCAAATAATTAGGAACTGACTATGTGATCTGGAACTGAAGGTATCGTTTAACACAGGTTACTACAAAACTTATACTTAACTGCCACATTTTGGATTTCTCCACCACACACCTAACATACACAAAGTTGGTGTCTGTATTTGTCAATATAATAGTTTAGCTAATTAAAATACTACATGACATTCCTTAGTCGCAAGGTGGTCACTGCTTAATGTCTTGTGCGTATAATTTTTCCAATTAAATTTCACATCACTAAAAATATGTCAAACCTTTTCATGTTTGTCTCACCTCATGTATTTGTTCTGTTCCATTCATACCAGTTTCCCACTTTTCTTTATAAGTATAGTTGACTAATGACAAAAATCTGATCAGTCCAGACATCTCACAATTTAGCTTCAGTTAACGAGTTAATAATTTGTTAGTCGCATTTTCCCAATCAATATTTTTTTCTAGTTGATTAATCGCTTGAGGTATTCACATAATCTGGCATTCAAACATGGCTGCCACCGACACCTGCTCCAAACACACACTTGCACATGAACAAACTTGCATGTTGATTAGTCACCAGTTTCCAATTACACATTTATTAGAGCAAGAGTTTAAAAGGACTTATTTGCAAATAAATGGTTCAATTGACTTTATCCTGTTTCGAAATACTTTGCTCTGTGTTTTGTTTGTGGCATTTGGATTAGTCTGCCTGCTTATTAAATAACCTTATTTACAAATGCATCTGCCATCCTCATTATAACAGGACATCCTGAGGACGGTAAAATTATAATCCATTGCAAATTCATTTGACAAATCAAAATTTCAGGTTGCTTATTTAATAAGTTTAATATTCCAGAGATAAAAGCAAGGACCAGGCCTCAGGTAATGACAGTACAAAATCTTTACAGTTCAGAAATTGTTGATTAAGGAACCTTGTGAACAGACCAGTTTTAAAAAAAAAAAAAAAAAAAAAGTTGACAAAACAAAAGGTTAAAAAACAAAACAAAAATGATGACATGCCAAATAAACAATTAACCATTATGGAAGCTATTTGTTGTTCTTTGTTGAACCTTCTTTTCTGAACTCCAAGGTCTTTTCTGGAGCACATTTGATTAGACACAATTATGGGTAGTGGTTGAGTCATCAATATTTTTGGTCCATGCTAATGGAAAAGAGAGAGAGAGAGAGAGAGAGAGTGTAAAATTTTCTATATCAAATAATATTTCATTTGTGTTAATGTTTGTAAAAGTATTGACATGAGAGACTTTGAGGCTATGAAGACCAAAAGTATTTACTTAAGACTAAACACAAAACATTTCATTTCCACAATGTTACATTCCAACATAATATTTTTACTTTATTATTAAAAAGTCCATTAATATTGTTACTTTCACTACCATAACTAAGCACACAACCAAATTCAAACGTAATATAAAAAAAGCGCTCATGAGGGCAAAAACAAATCTAAATCGATTTAGACTGTACGATCAAGCTTTAGCTATAAGATTTATTTATTTTATATAAAACAAACCAATTACCTTTGCTTCTACATTAAATACAAGTTTTACATGCTACGAGATAAAAGGCATCTTAAAGCGACCAGATCATAGTAAATAAACGATGCTTAAAAATGATGTAAGACTGCCTTAATAAAAATATTAATAAGAGACAGGTGATTTAGTAAAACGGCACAGTACACGACTGTGGCGTTTCAGACAGGGGGATATAACTAGGATCAGTCCTAATGGATAAATCAACGCGTGTAATCTAAAACATTGACTCAACACAAGCTTTAAGGAGAAATAAACGAAGAAACTCAGAACGCTATGAAAGTACAAGATAGCTAACAAGCTTATGCATATTTTGAATGATCAATGTACACTATATCGTGTCCCCGCACAACAGTTGCATGAACAAGTCAGGACGCTTGGAAGCCATGCGCCTGTCCGATAAGTGCGTTTATTGTCCGCCATTTTATTTTTTGCAATATTTAATAACGACCACATGGCGCATCGTGTCCGGTAGAGCTCTGATTAAATGTGTAGACAACCTGACGACTTGCACCCACCCCGTTGGTTTTAACATGGGCCTCCATATCCACCTCTACCGTATCCAGAAGCCCCACCGCGAGGATAAGGGGCTACGCTCCGATACGTGTTTCCACCTTTAATGGGCCCGTAACCAGACGACTGCTGGTTATATCCACCACCAAAGTCATTATAGCCATTGTTACCACCATAGCCTCCCATCTGATCACTGTATGCGCCTTCATATCCCCCTCCGTAGGGACCGCCATATGCGCCGCAATAACCCCCATCGTAGCCCCCAGAGTAGCTGTTGTAACCATCTCTTCCGCCACCGAAGCCATTTTGATTTCTACTTGCTCCGCCGCCTCTTCTGCCTCTGCTAACCCGGGCTCCACCAGCAGCCTGTATTTCTTGTTTAGTGAGTGCTTTCTTCACTTCGACTTTGTGCCCATTTATCGAATGAAACTTGAGCACGACTGCCTTATCGGCAGAATCATCGTCCTCAAAGTGTACAAAACCAAAGCCACGCTTCTTGCCGGTATCTTTATCTGTGATAACTTCTGCTTTCTCGATTACACCAAACTGGGCAAAATATTCATTTAGGTCCTCTTCTGCGATATCTTCTTTCAGACCCCCAACAAATATTTTCTTTACTTTGGCAAGAGCTTCTGGTTTGCCCGCGTCTTCACGAGCCACTGCTCTTTTTAAGTCCACGGTTTTACCATCTACTGTGTGTGGCCTCGCTGCCATTGCTGCATCAGCTTCCTCAACGCTGGAGTAGGTTACAAAGCCAAAACAGCGAGACCGCTGAAGCTGGTCATTTTGAACAACAACGCAGTCGTTAAGCTGCCCATACTGGTCGAAATGAGCACGAAGTCCTTCGCTAGTAGTTTGAACATTTAATCCACCAACAAAAAGTTTGCAAAGCTGATCCATTCTAGCGTGCGTTTAGCGGCGTATTCGAGAACACTGGCGTACTTTACAGTGTCGCGTTAATGACGTCATCAAAAAGCCTACCTCCAATTCACTAGTTAAAAAGTTAAAATCGGCGGAAGTTAATGGTAATCTTTAAAATGCTGGTTTAGTGCACAATTATTATGCATGAAAGACGAACGATTTAAATGATATAAAAGTTTAACGTTGGTAAAAGGAAACATTTTGGAAAAAAAAGACAATAATTTGATAATCACGATCATTTGAAAATCGGATAATCACGTTTAGATATTAGGAATTGATATTGATCACCAAATAATATATATCAATACATGCATATTTTATAATTCAATTGTGAATTTTTGTTTTCATTTTAATCACCGTGTTGGTCTATTTTCCATTATTTATTCATTCATTATTTAGTGATCCATTTATACACCTGTATTAACCACGTCATCCTTGTAGTGATCAAATAAGTAATTAGAGTAAAACCAGACAGCAGCAACAAATGTTTCTCTGTCACCAGTGTGACAAAAGAAATGATAACAGGAATAATAAAGAATAAATCAACACAGAGCTTAAAGCACCTTTCTGACAATTTTCATAAATAGCTTCTTATTTAAAAGTGTTAAAAGTGTGGTTTTATTTTAATTCATGTTCTGTTCTGCTTAACATTTTTTATTCTATATTTGTTAATTTTTATTATTTATGAGTATATGCTGTACCAGGCTGTTCTGACATGACGTTACATCGCAAGTTAATATAATATACCTAAGGAGACAGATAAGTGGTACATGTAGTTATAAGAAGAGACTTTTATCATTCAATGAGATACACCGCTTTGAATATGTTGTCACATAAATGTCTAAAACTTTTATTTGGTGAGATTTCATACATTTATTTGGATATGAATGGGGACGAGTTGTGAAATATGATAGAAATGACTACACTCCCATATTTATTTAATCTGAAGAATCCACACTTTGCATTTGATTGAGTTATTCTGTTATTCTGAGTTATTCTGGGGTAAAGGACAACAAAAGCAAAACGCATTGTGTAAGAGTTTTTTTTTTTAGAATTCTTAGAATTAGTATCATAATCAGGCTTTAATAGCCAAGTATGCTTATACATGAATGGATTTTGACTCTGGTCAAATAGTTGCTTAAAGTACATACAGGTAGTCGTCGACTTACGACCACGATTGGGACCGACAGACCGGTCGTAACATTTACATTTACATTTGCGGCATTTAGCAGACGCCCTTATCCAGAGCGACGTACAAAAGTGCTTTGAGTCTCTAGTAATAAATAAATATACACTGGTACGCAAGATTACAAACTTAATATAAATATAACTCGAATTCTACAAACTTGGAAAGTGCTAATTTAGGTATTTCAGGAAGAGGTAGGTTTTCAGTCGTCGTTTGAAGATAGTCAGGACTCTGCTGCACGGACATCTAGGGAAGTTCATTCCACCACCTCGGTGCCAGAACAGAGAAGAGCCTTGAAGTGTACTTACCTCTCATTCTGAGAGAAGGAGGTACCAGTCGAGCAGTGCTGGAGGATCTCAGACAGCGTGGTGCAGTGCGAGATGTGATGAGGTCACTGAGGTAAGATGGTGCTGGTCCATTTTTGGCCTTGTAGGCAAGCATCAGTGTTTTGAATCTGATACGTGCAGCTACTGGAATCCAGTGAAGGGAGCGCAGCGGTGGGGTGGTGTGGGAAAACTTGGGCTGATTGAACACAAGTCGTGCAGCTGCGTTTTGGATCATTTGCAGTGGACGAATAGCGTTCAGGGGAAGACCTGCCAGCAGAGAGTTGCAGTAGTCAAGTCTTGAAATGACAAGAGACTGAACAAGCATCTGGGCAGCCTGTATGGACAGAAATTGTTGAATCCTTCGGATGTTATAGAGAAGAAATCGACAAGAACGAGCAACATTAGCGACATGTGGGAAAAAAGACAGTTCATTGTCCATAGTAACACGATTTGGTCGTAAGTAGAGTAGGCTATATGTACAGTACTGTGAAATGATGCCGGAAGCTGGTACACACTGTCGTATGCCGTGGCCAGGGGCGTACGACACTCGTACTCGTCTCCCCTTCTGGGATTTTTGCTCACTGTTCTTGTGATCATTTTGACCCCACGGGGTGAGATCTTGCGTGGAGCCCCAGATCGAGAGAAATTATCAGTGGTCTTGTATGTCTTCCATTTTCTAATAATTGCTCCCACAGTTGATTTCTTCACACCAAGCTTTCTGGTGTCCTTTGACAGCTCTTTGGTCATAGTGGAGTTTGGAGTCTGACAGTTTGAGGTTGTGGACAGGTGTCTTTTATACTGATAACAAGTTCAAACAGGTGCCATTAATACAGGTAACAAGTGGAGGACAGAGGAGCCTCTTAAAGAAGTAGTTACAGGTCTGTGAGAGCCAGAAATCTTGCTTTTTTGTAGTTGACCAAATACTTATTTTCCACCATAATTTGCAAATAAATTCTTTAAAAATCAGACAATGTGATTTTTAGGATTTTTTTTTCAATTTGTCTCCTAAAGTTGAAATGTACCTATGATGAAAATGACAGACCTCTCTCATCTTTTTGAATGGGAGAACTTGCACAATTGGTGGCTGATTAAATACTTTTTTGCCCAACTGTATGACAGAAACTGTACATGACATGGTAGAATCCCAATTAGAATCCAAAAAAGAGTTAATATGTAAAAACTAGAGTGTACTGGTTTGTAAATCTCATAAACCCATATTTTATTCATGATAGAAAATAGAAAACATATCAATTGTTTAAATTGGGGAACTATTTTAAGGAAAAAAATTTTGCATTTGATGGACATATTGTTAAAAATATTTGGGTCCAACAAAAGGCTAGAAAATAAGTGTTGCTAAAAAGAAACAGCTGGAGGAACATTGTCCAATAATTATTAATTAGGTTTTATGGCAACAGACAGTAAAATTATATATATTCAGCTAGTGTAAAAAGAGTATCCGCAAAATAAAATTGTGAAGAATTTGAATATAATCTACAATACATTGTCATTAAAATATTCAAAGAATCTGGAGAAATCTCTTTGTGCAAGGCACACGTCCAACAATCAAGAACCATTACAATAAAAATAGGCACGAATAAAAAAAAAAAAAAAAAGAAAATGGCTCAGATATTTATTGTCTTGAACACAATTTGCTGTGCTATCCATGAAAGCAGGTTAAAGCTCTATCATTCAAAGAAGAAAATATATGTTAACATTATCCAGAAATCCTTACTTCTCTGAGCCAATATGGACTAAGGCAAAGTGTAAAACTGTTTTGTGTTTAGAAATTAGAAATTCTTTATGAAAACCATGAATGTCGCATCATTTCTACTAAAGAAAAGATAGACCATCCTGCTTGTTATTAGTGCTCAGTTCTCAGTTTAGGCACCAGAAAGGCACCATCAATGGTGAAAGGTATATACAGGTTTAGAGCAACATATGTGTCCATTAGAATAAAGGCCTTTATAGGGAAGGCCTTGCATATTTCAGCAATACAATGCTAAATTGCATACTGCATCAATTACAACAGCATGGATTTGTAATTAAAGAGACTGGGCATTGAAATGGCCTGCCTAAAGTTCAGAGCTTTTAACAAGTAAAAACTGTTGGTGCATCATGAAATGAAAAATCTGACAAAAAGGACCAGGTCTGTTGAGTATGTAGAAGACAAAAATGGAGCAAAATTCCTCTTCCAAAACTCCATAGTAAGCATTAGAGATGCTAGTAGCATGGGATGGGTGTAGTCATTTTTATGTATTAATCAATTATCATTGTTTTTTTAATTTTAAATATGAATAAAATGTTAAATTATGAACATATGAGTGTGTGTGTGTGTGTGTGTGTGTGTGTGTGTGTGTAAAAACAAAAACAAATAAACTGTCTGCTTCTTGTGAAGGATTCTGTTCCTGTTTAAAGCCATAACGTATAATGCCAGACCAATTAAAACAAATAAAAAGCATTATGCATGATGGGCACATCGCTTTGTGATCTTTGGCATAGTGTAAATCTGGTCTTATCAGACCACAGTACTTGTTTCAGTTGCTCAACAGTGCAACCAATATGCTTTCTATTGAATTTTCACCTAGAATCTAAATTGTTTTCCCCATTAGCATAAATAACAAGTGATTGATGCTAATAATCTCAATAATTTGCTCCTTTGAAACACACTATATTTTCCAGAACCATGGGAAATGTCTTTTAACATGGCTGTTTGTTAAATGAGAAACTACACAATGCATTAGTTAATGTTAAAATAATTTTTGCCATCTGAAACATATTAATTGCTGCAATAATGATACAACAAAATCTTTGAAGATTATATAAATACAAACAGCAATCTTTTTTTGGTGTGCAATGTATGAGCAATTTACTCTCATTGCATGGTTTTAAAAACTTTTTTTGCACAAAATGGAAATCATCATCTTGTGAGACCAAGGACATAGAGTATGTGCAGTAGATAAGGCCAGTTGGATAGCCTTTTACTTGAACATATGGGTGAGAAGCACACCACTTTCAGGACGACACACACTATGAAATATTCCTTGAGTTGCACCGTAAAGCGGCGCATTGGCACAGAAGTAAGAGTTAATAATGAAAATGTAAAAAACCGACTTAGTTGCTGGCAAGTTGATATTATCAACCATTTTAATCAAAGTAATATATCAAGAACTTAGAATAAGTAGATAAGATGTAAGATAAGCTTAGATGTACCAACTAAGAATGTAATGGCAAGCATAATTTAATATAAACATTTAACACAATGTGGTCTAGTGGTTAGGATGCGGTGCTCTCACCGCTGCGGCCCGGGTTCGATCCCCGGTCAGGGAACCAACCCTAGCCACTCTTAGTGCCGGTCCCAAGCCCGGATAAATGGGGCATTAGGAAGGGCATCCAGCGTAAAAACATGTGCCAAATGAAACATGCGGATGAACTGCTGTGGCGACCCCTGATGGGAGAAGCCAAAAGAAAGATATTTAACACAACTACAGTACCTTACTATTTTATATAGACAAGTATGCTTTGATATACTCTGCTTTTTCTGTTGGTGGAGTTAGTGTGAACAGTAAACAAATTGTGTAAGTTGTTAACACTATGAATGCACAATGGTATTCAAGATAATAGATGAAGGTTTACCAAAAGTATAAACATGATGATGGCAGCAACATGCTTTGGGGGTGTTATTCTGCAGCAGGGAAAAATGGTCAGGGTTGAGAGAAAAGAGAGATATACTCAATAGAACCTATTCCACAGTTCCACTTTGAAAAGCTGATAACAGGTGATAAAACAGTCAGCCATAGACTGGCCTCCACAGAGGAGTGAAAACTTTATTATACAGGCAGTATAGGATCAGAATAGGATCAAAATGTGCTTAGTGCAAAGGGAGGTCATACTAAAAAAGTGACATTTGAAAATAATATATATATAATAAATCAGACGATTATTATTATTATTCTTTTTCGATTAGACTGTAGTTTAAGTTTCAGGGATGAGGTCAGACAGGGGCTTGGTGTTGATAAAGAGGTGCTGAATGATTGGGCAACTACTGCAGACGTGATAAGGGAGACTGCTAGAAAGATACTTGGTGTGACATTTGGAAATAGAAAGGAAAACAAAGAGATGTGATGGTGGAATGAGGAAGTACAGGAAATCATAAGGAGAAAGAGGTTGGAGGAACAGAATTGGGATCGGCAGAGAGGTGAAAAAAGTAGGTGGGAGTACAAGAAGATGCGACAGCAGGTAAAGAGGGATGTGGCAAAAGCCAAGGAAGAGGCATATGAGGAGCTGTATGAGAGGTTGGACACTAAGGAAGGAGAAAAGTATTTGTACCGATTGGCCAGGCAGAGGGACTGAGCTGGGAAGGATGTGCTGCAAGTAAGAGCAATAAAGGATGGAGATGGAAATGTGTTGACTAGTGAGGAGAGTGTGTTAGGAAGGTGGATGGAGTAGTTTCTCTCACAATGTGGGCTTCATAGATAATTGAAGCAATTAATTGTTGGTGTCTTTAATATTCATTTTGATAATCAGAAAGACTCCTGAAGAAGAGCAGTTGTGTCTATTCTAGATTCAATAGGAATTAATCAGAATATTATAGGACCCACTCATAGTGGTGGGCACACTCCTGATTTAATATTAACAATTGGATTCAATATAAAAATTTAAGTCATATTTCCACAGTCTGAAGCTATTTCAGATCATTACATCATCTTTTAAAGTCTGCCTCAGTCATTGCATTAGTACCCCGCCACGTTACCGTGTTAAGCATATATTCACGTCAATTACAGCAGCGAGTTTTATCAATACTCTTCCGGAGTTGTCAACATTAATTAGATCTCCGTCTGACCCCACAGGGTTCGATGGGGCCACTGAATGTCTAGAATCAATGTTCCGTTACACTCTAGATGAAGGTATAATGACCATACATTAAAACAGAACCTTAAAACAGTACCTTAAAACAGACCACCTGGAAATTAGAATGTACATGGCATTAAACCAAATGGACAGTATTTCAAATAGCATGGAAAGAGAACCTCCTGAATTATAGAAAAACTCTTAGTGCTGATAGATCAGTATCTTTTTCTACCCTCACATAAAATTACAAGCATAATCATAGATTTTTATTCAGCACCGTAGCAAAATTAACAGAAAATAAAAGCACTAACATGCACACCATTAATTGGTAGTAATGATTTCATTAACATTCAAATAATAAAGTTTAAAACATCAGGCAAAAAAATCCAGACAATTAATATAAATCCAAACTATTTTATAAATAACCCTGTAGACAGCAGTGTAATTATAACAGCCAATCAATTACAAAGTTTTACTCATATTCAAGAGAATGACTTAATTTCATTTATTTTCTTCATGTATTTTCGATTCCTTTGCTTACAAGTTTCTTCAAAAAGATAATTCCAGAAGGAATTAAACATGTTCTAATAATAATAATAATAAACTCTTCCATCAGCAATTAAGTACCTAAATCCTTAAAAACTGGAAGTTATCCACCCCCTAATTAAGAAACCTGACCTTGACACTTGTCAGCTGTCCAACTATAGGCCAATATCAAACCTCTCCTTTATCTCCAAGATTTTAGAAATGGTTGTAGCACAGGAGTTATGGTCACATTTACTTAGGAATAACATTTTTGAAATATATCAGTCAGGATTTAGGCCTCATCATTGACAGAGACAGTGCTAGTTAAGGTGATCAAATGACTTGTTTTTGGCCTCTGATCAGGGTTTTGTCTCTTTGCTCATTTTGCTTGACTTTAGTGCAGCTTTTGACACCATTGATCATAATATCCTCCTTGCTAGACTAGAAAATGTTGTTTGAATTAAAGGGAACAGCTCTCTCCTGGCGTAGGTCTTATTTTACTGATCGCTATCAGTTTTACTTTTACTGATGTAAATGGTAAGTTTTCCACACTCTCTGAGGTAAAGTTTGAAAAGAAAAGAGTGCAGGCAGGGTGGATTGGGTGGAGAAGAGTGGCAGGAGTGATTTGTGATAGAAGGCTATCTGCAAGAGTGAAAGGGAAAGTTTATAGGACTGTAGTGAGACCTGCTATGTTGTATGGTTTAGACACAGTGGTATTGACTAAAAGACTGGAGGTGGAGATGGCAAATCTAAAGATGATGACATTTTCATTGGGAGTGACGAGGATGGACAGGATCAGGAAAGAGTTTATTAGTGGGACAGCGCATGGAGGGCATTTTGGAGACAAGGTGAGGGAGGCGCGATTGAGACGATTTGGACATGTGCACAGGAGGGATATGGGGTACAGCGGGGAAATAAGTATTTGACACATCAGCATTTTTATCAGTAAGGGGATTTCTAAGCGGGCTATTGACACAAAATTTCCACCAGATGTAGCCATCAAACCAAATATTGAATTCATAAAGAAAGACTTTTGAGCACCTGAGAGGGTAGTTTAAAGTCCCTTAAGCGTCTCAGATGGTACAGACGCTGCCCGGCCTTCTTCAACAGGGTGTTGAAGTGACAGGACCAAGACAGGTCCTGTGTGATGTGAACACCAAGGTACCGGAAACTGTCCACTCTCTCCACTGGGGTCCCGTTGATGGTCAGCGGTTGGTATGACCGCTTCTGCTTCGTGCTGAAGTCCACGATCAACTCCTTAGTCTTGCTGACGTTCAGGAGAAGGTTGTTCTCCTGGCACCATCTCTCCAGGTTTTTAACCTACTGTAGGTAGGCCGTCTCGTCTTTGTTGGAGATCAGGCCCACCACAACAGTGTCGTCAGCAAACTTGATGATGGTTGTGGAGTTGGAAGTGGCCACACAGTCATATGTGTACAGTGAGTACAGCAAGGGGCTCAGAACACAACCCTGGGGAGCTCCAGTGCTGAGGGTGAGGGTGGATGAAGTGTGTTTGCCCACCTGTTCGGCTTGTGGTCTGTCAGTCAGGAAGTTAGAGATCCATTGACACTGCGGCAGGCTGAGTCCCAGGACCTCCCACTTAGAGGTGAGTGTGGAGGGAATTATGGTGTTAAATCATCAGCAGGTACTGTTGTTTTAAAGAAAACTATAAGTAATGCACTGAACAGCCATTGCATCCATGCACGCTCACCACGCAAGACTCCATTGCTGAACAGAAAGCAAGTTGAGGTTCGGATAAAGTTTGCGAAAGAGCATTTAGAGAAGCCTGTGGATTATTGGAAGACTATAGTATGTTCAGATGAAAGCAAAATTGAGCTTTTTGGCAGTCATTTTACACACCATGTTATTAGAAGAAATGGCACTGCCCACCACCCCAAGAACACCATACCAACAGTTAAGTTTGGGGGTGGAAGCATCATGGTTTGGGGCTGCTTTTCAGCAAGGGGTACTGGCAGACTTCATACTATTGAATGCAGGATGAATGGAGAAATGTACCGTGACATTCTAGATAAAACTCTGCTGCCATCTACCAGAAAGCTGAAAATGAAAAGAGGGTGGACATTTCAGCAAGCAATGATCCCAAACACAAGGCCAAGGAAACAATGAAGTGGTTTCAAAGAAAGAAAATCAAGTTGCTTGAATGGCCCAGTCAATCACCTGACCTAAATCCCATAAAAAATCTATGGAGAGAACTGAAGGTCAAAATTCATAAAAGAGGCCCAAGGAACCTTCAAGATTTAAAGACCATTTGTGTGGAAGAATGGGCCAGAATCACTCCTGAGCAATGCAGACGACTGGTCTCTCTATACAAGAGGCGTCTAGAAGCTGTAATCACCAACAAAGGCTTTTCTACAAAGTATTAAATAAAGTGTGTTCAATACTTATTACCTGTGTCATTTCACTTTATTTATTATGACTCAACTTGTATACTTAAATGTTCTGATTTCTTTATATGAATTTAATATTTGGCTTGATGGCTACAACTGGTAAAAATTTTGTGTCAATTGCCCACTTAGAAATCCCCTTACTGATAAAAATGCTAATGTGTCAAATACTTATTTTCCCCGCTGTATATATATATATATATATATATATATATATATATATATATATATATATATATATATATATAATATACACACACACAGAACAAAATTATAAACGCAACACTTTTGTTTTGCTTTCTCCTTATGCGTTTCTTTACTTCCTCATTTCACCACAATGTCTCTTTGTTTTACTTTCCAGCACCACTTCACCACCACCGAGCCCCTGTCTGACCTCTGAATCTCACACTACACTCTTCCTCCTTAATTTTTCACCATCTTATTCTTCTTTCAGTCCTAACTCTCCTTCTCTTCTTCTTCACCTCCAAAATCATCCTACAGACCACCATCCGATGCTGTCTAGCTACACTGTCCGCTGCAAACACCTTACAGTCTCCAATCTTCTTCAGGTTGCATCTCCTACAAAGAACATCTTTGTGTGCACCTTCCTCCACTCTTATACATCACCCTATGCTCCTCCTTCCTCTTAAAATACGTATTCACCACTGCCATTTCCATTCTTTTAGCAAAATCTACCACCATTTGCCCCTCCACATTCCTCTCATTAAGACCATACCTACCCATCACCTCCTCATCACCTCTTTTTCCTTCACCAACATACCCATTAAAGTCTGCCCCAATCACTTATCTTTCTTTCCTAGGTACACTCTCCACCACTTCATCTAACTCACTTCAAAATACTTCTTTCTCCTCCATCTCACAGCCCACTTGTGGAGCATAGGCACTTAAGACATTTATCATCACCTCTTCAGCTTCCAGCTTCAGGTTCATCACACTGTTCACCTCCACTACATTCTGCCTGTACTCTTCCTTCAGAATCACCCCTACAACATTTCTCTTCCCATCCACAACATGAAAAAACAGTTTAAACCCACCTCCAATGTTCCTGGCCTTAATCCCTTTCCACTTGGTCTCCTGAACACACAACATGTCTACCTTTCTCCTATCCATCATATCAGCTAACTCTCTCCCCTTACCAGTCATAGTACCAACATTTGAAGTGCCCACCCGAACCTCCACTCTCCTCCACTTCTCATTTTCTTGCTGTCTCTGTAGACGTCTTCCTCCTTTCCTTCTCCTCCTTCAGCCAACAGTAGCCCGATTTTCACCTGTACCCTGTTGGCTAACAATACCTGTGGCGGTCGTTGGTAACCTGGTTCTCGACCAATCCAGTATGAAATTTTGGTTTGTGGTCTGCATATTTGATTTAGCACATGTTTTACGCTGGATGCCCTTTATAACACAACACTCCCCATTTATCCGGGCCTGGGACCGGCACTAAGAGTGCACTGGCTTGTGCAAATGGCTTGTGCAATTGGCTTGTGAGTGCACTGGCTTGTGCAACCCTAATGGCTGGGTTTTGTATTTTCTACAAATAAATGCTTTAAAGGACAATGTGTTTATTTGGTAGTTTATATTATTACATTATTTGGTAGTTTAATTTCTTTCGAAAATGTTAATTTTACCTAATACAAAACTTATAAAACTGAAAATTTTGCAGGGGCGTTTTAATTTTTTCCCAGAGATTTATGTCTGCCATTTCAACTCAGAGAAGCATTTATGTAAATTGGTGGTTTCTGAGGGTGGTAATTCTAATAAACATATCCTCTGCAGCAGAGGGGACTACCTTGTGATTCTAATGAGAGAACGTCATGTGTTTGCCAAGCTGTCATTAAAGCTAAATGTAGCTACTTTGGCCAATCTGAAAAAAAAAAAAAAAAATATTATATCAATAGAAACAATAAAAATAAAGAAAAACAACTGAAGGAGAGGGTGTGTTCAAACTCTTGACTGGTACTGTACTGTATACACACACACGCACACACACACACACACACACACACACATATATTTATTTATATGTGTGTGTGTGTGTGTGTGTGTGTGTGTGTGTGTGTGTGTGTGCGTGTGTGTGTATACAGTACAGTACCAGTCAAGAGTTTGAACACACCCTCCTTCAGTTGTTTCTATTGATATAATATTGTTATATATATATATATAAAATAACATTGAACACAATGAACTGTCAGGATAGAAAATTATATTTAGAGAGTTTCTCCAAATGCATATATGTATGTGCATTTTTATGTTAATATATTATACAAAAGCAAAATATGATTGTTTAAATATGATTTTTAATAAAATATAATTGCTTATATTACAATAGAATGTGTACATTAAACGTAGTAATTTAGTAATTTGAAAACATTTGTCAAAAAGAAATTACAAAATATATATACAGTATATATACAGTATATATATATATATACAGTATATATATATAGAGAGAGAGAGAGAGAGAGAGAGAGAGAGAGAGAGAGAGTCATTGTTTTTTCATTTCCTACGTAGTTCCGTTTTTTTTTAGGAAAGGGCCTATTGAAAACACCTACTTCCGTTCAGTGGGACGATTCTGTGAATCACGGGGCGAATCAGAAACCTCAGCAGGCAGAACAATCGTGGGCCTTGTTTAACTGTTATGGTAAGCTTTGGATGAGATCTTAAGAGTAATTATTTAACGTGTTTTTTGCTTTACTTTACTACCTTTAATTCGTGAACCCGTGTTCTTCCGTGAATACAGGCTAACCGTTCGATGTATTTTAAGGTAAATAGAATGACATTTTACTGTTTTTAAAATAACCGTTTGGATAGTGACACTTGGAAATATTTTACGATTAACCAACTAGCTAACTAACAAATGAACAACCCGTTATTATTTTATCTGTCCACAGACTTTGAATTTCTCTGTAAAACTGCTCTGTATTACATAATACACAGTTAATTTAACGAATTACATGAGTTACTAAGTGCTGTAGAACAGAAACGTGAAAGATTTGGATAAGATCGCCGTTATATACTTATATATTTTTACGATACCCTTTACGCCTAATTAATTTCTGCAATTTTAATCAGCCGATATTTTGGCATTAGAATGTGTGTATGTACTGGTGGGGTTTTTAACCGTGCAGTGATTGTTGAAAAAATCTCAGAATGAGCATGATGAATCGATAAATGGGCTACCGTGGAAGAAGACTCCGATTTTTGTCAACCAAGAACAGAAGCTGAGTCTGCATTGGGCTCACCAAGACATTTTAAGGCTGGAAAAACATAGCCTGGGAAATTTTCATTTCTGATGAGGGTCAGAATTTGGAGCCTCTGGTGTGAATCCTTAAACTTAACCTGGCTTGTTTCTAAATTTCAGGTTGGTGGATGTGGTTTACTGGTGTGGGGATTGTTTTGATGACATCCTTTTTACATCTTTTTAATCATCACTTAATCAAAGCTTGAGTTCCACAGCCTGTTTATGTATCATTACAGATGACATGCTTTTTTCAAAGGCCATATTACCCATCATCTAATGGTTTAATCCGGCATGATATGCACCATGGCACAAAGCAAAAAACGTCTCCCAGTTTCTCCCAGGGCGTTCCCAGTTACCGGATAAGAATGAATTAGAAAGCATTTGGGATGTGTACAAGAGGAGTGGGAGATTAACAGCATGAAAGTGCCCCTAAAAGATATGCAGGAATCATGTTATGAAACCATGTCAACATGGACCAGAATCTGAAAGAATGTTTCTTGTACAATTAGTGCCACAAGCAATGAGGCTGTTTTGATTGAAAAGGAAGGACCTAGTTGTGACTAATAAAGTTCTTGGTTATATATGGTACAATAGAGAGAATCTTTTTTCTTTTTAAGAGTTTAGTATACTGTTACTATTAACTTTTATCTGTGCACTGTATTTGCACAAGCTGATCAATATCTTGTTGCGTCCAACATGAATCTTAGACTACAGCTTATGTAGCACTGTTATTACAGTATTTAAGGAACAGCATGTACTTGCAACAAATGCACTTACTTTAATGATATAATCTAAATTATTTCCTGACAGATTTCCTGAAACTGAAGCTACATTTCTGAACTGGTGAGGGCTGCATTTGGAGCAGCATTATCAACGTGCCTTATCTGGACGCATTATCAACGTGCAAAATATTTGGATCTGTTAATAACGTGAATTAATACAGTGGAATACGTGCCTGACTCAACCTCTCCAATGGAATTGTTTTTTAAGGACTTGATTTTTTTCTAAAGTATCCAAAATTTTGAATTTGTAAGTAGTACTAGACACTAGCATTTGAAGGGAAACATTTCCTCAAAATGGATCAGCAAGCAAGTGGAGCAGATGACCCCAATAGACCCCCTAAAAAAAAATCAAATGAGGATGATAGTAAAAACAAAAAGCTGGTATGTACATATTTTCATTTCTTTTGTGCTGTACAATCTTATAAACTGTGTTTGAAGTTAACAGGCCTTGTAGTTATTATTTTCTTTACTTGCTTGTTAATAATTGTTTTCAGTTATTATTACTTCTTTTCTTCAAAAGTACTTGTTTTTACAGCACATAACTTTTTTCAATGCTTGTCAAGATATTTTCTATGCTAATGTTAGTGTAACATTACATGTTCGGATCTAAAGATGGTCTTATGCCATGACTTCTCCTCCCCTTTATTTTGTATGCCACTTTGGGTGAATCATGAATAGCTTACTTGTATGCAAATCCTACATTTTAACCTTATTAGGTATTATTAATTAGTTACAGTTGTCAACTTTTTAACTGGTCCTTCTAAAATTTCTGTACTTTATTAGATATTTTGCATAAATATTGTCATTGTGATTGGAGCCATAATTTTTGGCCAAACAATCACGCAAAACTTGCTATCAATAATTATATTATTATTATATATTAATGAATTGTCCACTATTATGTGAGAGGTGTGTGTTTTTTTTTATTTACATTTATATATTATTTATATACACATATAGAATTTCTTTTTTTTTCCCCTTTCTTTCTTTTTTAGGGGTGTAATGGCGCACGTATTCATACCGATAATGTTCGTAAAAAAAAAAAAAAAAAAAAAAAAACAGGTACTTTTTTTTTGTAGGATTTTTTTTCCCCATTAAACTTTACAACATACATAACAATGCCAGGGTATAAAAAAGACACTAGAGTTAGCGTAGTGTCACTGTGTGTGAGGTATGTTCATAGGAAAGGATGGCAGTGTTATGATGAACTTTGATGAACTTTGATAATCCGAACAATTTTCGTCCCATCTCTAATCTTCCATTTCTTCGCCAAAATTTAAGAACAAACAGTGGTTTCTCAACTACTTTCGCATCTCTTTACTAATGATCTTTTTGAGCCACTTCAGTCTGGTTTCCGTAAAATCCACAGCACTGAAACGGCGTTAGTAAAGGTCACTAATGACTTCTTAATGGCTTCTGAATCCGGCCGTCTATCTATATTGATTCTTCTTGATCTTAGTGCCGCTTTTGACACTATAGATCACGCAATTTTGATCAACCGCTTAGAGACTGTCTATGGGGTTTCTGAATCTGCATTGGAGTGGTTTAAGTCCTACCTTTCTGACTGTAAGCAGTTTGTTGTGATGGGTGATTGCAAGTCTAAGGTTGGTGTGGTGCAATCTGGTGTTCCTCAGGGATCGGTTTTGGGCCCATTACTTTTTAGTTTAGTAACTTAACTAGTTTAGCTTTTCAATTCCAAAATAAAAAAAAAAATTTGGGGGTGATATTTGACGCCAATTAACATTTGACCATCATGTTCTTAGCACTGTCAAAGCGTAGTTTTTTCATCTTAGAAACATTGCTAAATTACGTCCCATGCTGACTTTCTCTGTGGCTGAAAAGTTGATGAACACTTTTGTATTTTCACGTCTTGACTACTGTAATGCTTTGCTGGCTGGAGTTCCTAAAGCTACCCTAAGTAAATTACAGTTGGTACAAAATTCAGCTGCTAGAATTGTGACTAGGACCAGTGCAAGGGAACACATTACACCTATCCTGGAAAAATTGCACTGGCTTCCTGTTAGTTTTCGCATTGATTTTAAAATTCTCATGCTCACTTATAAGGCCTTGAATAATTTGGCCCCTCAATATCTGTGTGAGCTGTTAACCCCCTTTTGTCCTTGCACTTTAAAAAATGGACCAATACTTTTTCAATAGTTTTTCCAGGAGAATGGCTGCTGTAAAAGAAGAAATAAAAAAAAATAAAATAAAATGCGAGGACCTTTAAAACATTAATAACTCATTTTATTTTTCTGTCAGTGGTTTGGCCTTTCTTGACAAATAATTTACCCAACAAAATACCATAAGCATAACATTATGGTGTTTTTCTTCTTCCCAATATACAATCCTCCTTAAATTCTGATGGTTAACCAAACATGTAGGCCGAAAAGTATATAGCAAAGTATAGTGCAGATAGCAGAAATCAGACTGGGTATGCAACTTTTATTTAGCATGTATGTGATAAAAATCTTTGCCGAAAAGATTAGCACATTATTGAAGCTTGAGCATTGTAAATTACAACAGCAAAATATCTACTTTGAATACAATGAAAGCACTGGCAGGCAAGAATATGTAATATGTATCCACCAATAAAATCATCCTTACACTCAGGAGCTTCTTTTTACGTATTGCTTATGCTCACATGAAAATGTTTTTCTTTAAAAAAAAAAACTGCAATATTATCATGTACAGTATCTTACAAAACTTGAGTACACCCCTCATATTTCAGCAACAATTTTAGTATATCTTCTCAAGAGACAATACTTTAGAAATGAAACTTGGATATATTGTAGAGTTTAGAGTAGTCAATCTGTAGCTTGAATAGCAGAACAGATTTACTGTCCTCTGAAAATAACTCAACATACAACTATTATTGTTAAAATTACTGGCAACAAAAGTGAGTACAGTACAACCTAAGCTAACATGTCAAACAGCGTGTCCAAAGTGTCAAAATTTTGTGTGAGCACCATTATTATCTAGCACTGCCTCAATCCTAAGGGGCATGGAATTCACCAGAGCTACACAGGTTGTTGCTGGGATCCTCTTAAAAAAAAAAACTTTCTTTCGGCTTCTCCCATTAGGGGTCGCCACAGCTGATCATCCTCATGTTTTTACACTGGATGCCCTTCCTAACGCAACCCTCCCCATTTATCCGGGCACCCCGTTTATCTGGGACCGGCACTAAGAGTGGCTGGGGTTGGTTACCTGACCGGGGATCGAACCTGGGCCGCAGCGGTGAGAGCGCCGCATCCTAACCACTAGACCACCATCCTCTTCAACTTCGCTATAATGACATCACGGAGCTGTTGATGTTAGACACATGGCGCTTCTTCACCTTCCGATTGAGGATGCCCTACAGGTACTCAATAGGGTTTAGGTCTGGAGACATACTTCTCAATCACTTTCAGCTTTTTCAGCAAGGCAGATGTCATCTTGACAGTGTGTTTGGAGTTGTTATGTTGGAAAACTGCCGTTCGGCCCAGTTTCTGAAGGAAGGGTTCTGCTTCAGAATGTCACAGTTCATGTTTGAATCCATGTTTCCCTCAATGAACCGCAACTCCCCAGTACAAGCAGCACTCATACAGCCCCAGACCATGATGCTACTGCCACCGTGCTTGACTTCAGGCAAAACACAATTTTCTTAGTACTTCTCACCAGGGTGTCGCCACACAAACAAGTTTATCTTAGTCTCAGACCACATGACATGGTTCCAGTAATTCAAGCTCTTGGACAGGTTTTCTTCAACAAACTGTTTGCAGGCTTTCTTGTGAGTCAGCCTCAGAAGAGGCTTCCTTCTGCGACAATGGCCATACAAACCGGCTTGTTGCAGTGTGAGGCGTATAGTCTGAGCAATGACAAGCGGACCTCCTGCTTCTACAACCTCTAAAGCAATGCTGGCAGCACTTATGTGTCTGTTTATTTTGGCAGCACTTATACATCTATGAGGCCTGTATTGAGAGGGACCCACCTTGGAATTCCTCTGTATGACCCTGGCCATTGTACTGTAACTCAGTGTCATGGTCTTACCGATCTTCTTATAGCCCGGGCCACCTTTGTGGAGAGCAACAATTCTAATGATCAAATCTTTGGAGAGTCTTGTTGGCCGTGTTGAACATCCAGTTGTACTCAGAGCACCACATTTTTGGAGCTCTAATACAAGATACACAGACTTGTATGGTCCTGTCAAGCAGACAAAATCATGAACATGATGAATAGAACATGTGTCTTTGCATGGTAAAACAACATACAGCTGTTATCTCTTAGGTGCACTCACTTTTGTTGTCAGCTATGACAATAATGGCTGTATGTTGAGTTATTTTCAGAGGACAGTAAATCTATACTGCTGTACTAGTTGCACATTGACTATTCAAGTTTAATTTCTATAGTTTAAGTCGCTTTTAGAAGAAACTAAAATAGTTGTTGAAATGTGAGGAGTGCACTCACTTTTGTGAGATACTTTAATTTCAGATATCATTGGCTGACATTGTTTTGGAAATGAGTTCTGATTATTGAACCTTTGGCATAATTACATGTATTTCCTCTGTGATTTATTTTTCATTTGTTGATAGTTCTTTTAGTTATATAAAAAATGTAGAAATCTTGGTATGTTGGAGCAGAAATGCAACTATTCAATAACTTCAGTAGTGTATTATTAAATGCATTGTTATACTTTCATAAAATGTTATACTTTTTACTTGTATTCAGACAAAGCATTCAGGTCTAAAGTTATTTAGAATGTTTAGTGATTGATGCAATAACCTTTAGCAGCAACTTTTTCTTAATTTGTAGTACACTGGTTGCTGTATTTGAGTGTACCTTTCGAGATGCCTTTTTGTCCTATAGGGACAACTCCAAGCAACTCAGCCAAGTTGTGGCCCTTCTCAAGTATGATTTTTTTTTTTTTAACTAAGAAACTGCAAATATAAATGTCTAAAGACCACACACTAAATCAAGGATTGAATGCAGTCTAACCCATGGATCAAACTTTGGATCAAATTTTTCAACTGACAAACATTGGCTGACAGACATTGGCTACTGATAATCAACAGCAAGGACACTAGGAGAAAGACCCCCATTGTTATATAGACATGGACAAATTTGTTGGTACCCCTCTATGAAAAGGAATCTCTACAGATTCTCTAAAATAATTTGGAATGGACAAAAACATTATTGCCATTCATTGGTATTGATTTCATGTGTAATAAAAGTTTATTGATTACCTTTAGAGGCAATCACTGCAAACATGATTTCTGCAGCTCTCAGTAAGACTTCCGCATCTTTCATCATAATGAGTACATTTCTTCAGCTATTTCATGTTAGAAGGGTGCCTTTTGAGACAGCGTGTTTCAACTGCATGTTATAGATTTCATATTGGGCTCATAGAAGGCTAACTTCAGAATAGTTCAAAGTTGTTAGCTCTATCATTATCCCCTGGTGGAGGACCCATGATCTGTGACTGAGATATATTTCTTTTGGGCAGTATTTGTTCTAAAATGGCTTGGAAGTAGTTTAGAGATTACTGTGTCCTTCACATATTTATGGCTTCCTATGCCAGACAAGGCAATGCAGCCACAAATCATAATTTAGCCTCCTTCATGGTTCAGAGTAGGTGTCATACTCTTTTCTTTAAAAGCTTACAATATTTTGTCTGTGAATGCCCAGCCTCTCAAAAAGCAAAGGACATTGTCTCAGAATAATTGTGACTTATCAATATATCTTTAATTAAAATGTAACAAAAACAGTGTGAAACATCACTATACTCCAATTAGCTTTATTTCATTTCTAGGGGTACCAATAATTTTGTTTGTGTATGAGTAAAATAAGTGATCTTTTTAATCTGAAAATCATTGTTTATTGTGGCGCATTGGTGTGGCATCCACCTGTTAGATAATGTGTTGGAGAAGGAACTTGTGCACTTCAGAAAATAAATTGAATTATGAGGAATGATTATATTTTATAAATGCTAAATCAAAACATCAAGACAATGAACGGTCAAAAAACGTGTGAAAGGCAGCTCCAAGAATTTATAAAATTTGTTATTAAAAGGCATTCTCAACAAATTTTAACAAAATATTGGCATGGTTAATTAAAGTGTCTCCTAAAGACAGTGCCTCCTTCTCTATTATTTTTTTTTTAAATAATCTCTTATGATAGCAAAAATATAACTAATTTATTAAACACATAAAATGTATATAGAATTATGAAATAAAGAATATAAGAGGTGTAAAAAAGTTTTACCTCAGCTATATACTGGCACCATAATTTTTCAAGGATTGCAAAGAGTAATCTTCCCTATTTTGGGGAATCGTTTGTTTTGGTTCCTGCAGTAAAAGCTCAGATACAGGGACATGTATGGCAGATGCTGTACATAATCTAATCCTAATGTAAAACAGTTTTAAAAACTTTGTAATTGAAGATAATTATGTATTTATTGAGATATTAGTTTCCTGTCAAGAGCCGTTTATTTAACATCGCTGGAAATAGTTTCCAAAGTCAGTGCTTTACATGCCTTCATTTAAACAAAGATTTAATAAGGGTTTTCAGCTTTGTCCATTTCTGTGTTGGTGAAATGAGTGTGCTGATGTAATTTCGACATTCTTTCTCACTTCCTTAGTCGTGAGCTCATGCATCCTGTTTCAGGGCCAGGCACATTTAAGGTCTTTGCGCTGGCTGTTGTGAAACAATTTTAAACACGGGAAGGAAGTGAGCATTAATACAGATACAGCCCAGAGGGCAGACCACTATTTTGTAATTTCCAGGCAAGAACTGATGAGGAGCTGTGATTAAGGGAGGTTTAGCAACTATATTATAAATAAATATATACTATAATATACTATAAATGAAAGTTTAGATTTTGCTCACAGCCAGTGCTTTGCTAGTAATATGGATTTTTAGTTGTGGATACAGTGTCTAAATTGGTGTTATATTGCAGTCTGTATTCATTTAAAGCTTAGATTACTGTTTACATTTTGGATGATATGTTAACATACTGTATACCATTAACCTAACACAAAAACATACCATTGGATTTATATCCATCTTTGTTGTTACACAATGACACGTTCATGTTTACTTTCTCTTTTTAAAGTCTAAACCATATACACACATGCACACACACTCTTGCCTTTATCGTCATTCTTGTTGACTTTAACAGAGCACATTGATTACTTAAATAACCTACAGGTGTGCAATCCTTATTGCTCGATTCCTTCAGCTTTGCCACCATTCACACACTGCTGCTAGGCCACATACCCACTGCCACACACCAATTACAGAATAAAAATATAATGAACTTTGTTGAGGACAGGTTTGAGAATTGATCCTTTATTGAGGCGAGATTTTTGTACTGTGACAAAAAATGGTATGCTTCTTGGATCCTTGGGGTGCCCAGATCTAATTATGATGATTATTGATCCAGTGTTGAAGACTGATCTGGATGATTCTCAACAAAGCTGGGTTATAGTAGCTGATATAAATAAATGTCTGATGAGATAGTGAGATAAGTTTATAATTGCTGTTAATGTTCTATATTTGTCTTGTTTATGGTAAAATAAAAAGTATTTAGAGATACAACACATGGAAGTACTCACACCATAATGATGCCACAAATTATTATTATTTTTTTTAATTTTATTATATAGATTTTGTACTAATCTTATTTGGAAAACAAGCTGTCAGTTTTATGTTTCATTAAATATTTTAACATAAACTTGATCAGAAGGACACAGTGAAGTAAAGATTCAAAACTGTATTGCAAGAGTGTACAATTTAAATTGAGTGATAAAAAAATAAAAAAATCTTATAAAAACACTAACACTATGTAGAACTCAGGATTAGAATGCCCATCGTCTGCTTATACCATACACCAGAGGACAATTTCAGATTTTTAGTATGGTTTTGGGAGATTATCTTTGAAAGTACTAACCTGGATTACCTGTAAAAAAGTTTGGATGCAAAATATATCCACAAAACATAGCTCATGATTGGAACTGGATATCCTGGCTTATTGACAGAAATAATATCTATGACACTACTTTGCCACCAATAGAATATACAATTTGCATATATGCCATGTCCGGATGTATGTCTGGGTGTGCCCCTGTCATGCAAGACTTTTAATAATTTGAATAAGCTGGAAACTATAAAACAGCAAGGATCAGTTCACTTTCATAGTGTATGTAGAATTTAGAAATGTATAGTTATTGTTTAAAGATATAATTTACAAAAGTAGTATTTTATTTTTCTTAACAAATTTAGATATGTTCAGCACAAAACAGAAGTTTAACATAAGTGTCTGTCAAATGGATCACTCCCTTTTGGCACATTGAAGTGATCGTGAATACTTTGGTCTCATTTCTGTGTTGTCCCTTCCCTTCGACAGAACATACATATTAAAACATTGGCTGATGACATGGTAAGGTTTCACCTTTTGATTTTGTAATTTTGTTTACTTTAATTTTATTTGATTTTCATCTTCCTATCATGCAGATATGAAACTGGGAATTTTGAGAGAGCAAAGCACATAGACCAATTTATTATCTGATTAACCCTTCGTCACTTAATCAAAGTTATTGGTAGGCAATATGATATCAACAATATGAATTAATAAAGCTTTCTGCAATAAAGCTTTTTTAAATAGTCATTTTTTATGTGTGTATGTATGTTTGTATATATAAATGTATGTATGTATGTATGTATGTATTTGTAGCCAACACTGCCAATCAAAAGTTTGGACACACCTTAATCATTGTTTTTTCTTTATTTTCATTGTTTTCACATTAATTCTGTTGACAGTGAAATCTGAAATTTATAGTTCTAACCACAATGTCTAATTTGGACTCCTCAGACGAAGCAACAGTTTTCCACTGATCAGATATACATTCCTTTGCTCTTAATGGCCCAAGCAAGCCTCTTCTGCCAGTTGTTTTTTCTCAAGTAATTTTTTTTTGCTGCAAATTAACTGTGAAGGCTTGATTCCTACAGTCTCCACTAAATTAGGGCTGCGGCTATCGATTATTTTAGTAATTATATTATAATTCTAATGATTATGCTATTATACGAGTAAAAAGTACTTTTTCTTGATTAAAGAGCAATACTAAATACGAGAAAATAAGACAGATCTTTTAAAATAAACAAGACAGTTGTATTTCTTTTTAGAAAATTAATTTATTGCTGAAATTGCATACAAGTATATCCTATTTCTTAGCATTCGATTGTTTTGGCAACTGCATTTGGAGATGCATTTAAATTTGGCATGCATTTGTCAAGCTGTTATTAAAGATAAACGTAGCTACTTTCGACAATCTAAAATATAAAACATTATGGGTTGTTTAACAATTTTTGGTTTATTACTTAATTCCATACATGTTCTTTTATTTGGATGCCTTCATTATTGATGTACAATGTTGAAAATAATAAAAATTAAGAAGAGGAAGATGTGTCTACATTTTTGATTGTCAATGAATGTATGTATGTATGTATGTATTCATGTATGTATGTATTCATGTATGAAGTCTCCTCCAATAGTATTGGAATGGCAAGGGCAACTGTTTTTTGTTTATTACTGTACATGATAAAGAGATTTGGTTTGGTCAAAATATAAATATTAGACATCAGAATTTAATTGCCCGTTTCCTCATATTTACCGTATTTTCCAGACTATAAGCTGCTACTTTTCCACGCTTTGAACCCCGCGGCTTAAACAATGAAGCGGCTAATTTATTGATTTTTCTCGGGTTTTTCCCGGTTTGACAATCTTCAAGCCCCATAACAATCTTCAAGCCCCATAACATTAGACCAGTGAAATTGGCGAACGGGTTCAGGTGAACCAATGAAACTCTTAATTTTAAATCGCGCTCCCACTGAATCGGGCCGCACCACATCATAAATATAGATGATGTTCCTCTGACATTTGACCTGCCTCTCACTCGCACTGTCAACAGAAAATGCGAATCATTCGTCACACTAAAAACAACCGGGCATGAAAAAACGCACTTCACCTGTGTTCTGAGCTGCACGGCATCGGGAAAAAAGCTTCCACCAATGGTGATTTTTAAACGTATAGACAGGTGCGGCTTATTTATTTTCAAAATAAAAATCTTTGTAAAATTCAGTGGGTGCGGCTTATATTTGGGTGCGCTTAATAGTCCGGAAATTACGGTACATATAGATATATAGATAACAATATGGTTCGTAGCATTTCTTCCAAAGTGTTAAACATTTTTGGAATATGTGATTGACTAAGGTTTCTTGTTGCACTATTTATCTCTGATGCTTTTACTACATTATTTTATTAGTTTATTTAGGAGGCCCTTTAGTCTTCTTTATGGGAGGTGAAATGCATGTTTAATAAGGTTAAGGTTAGATTTTTTTTTTAATTGAGTAGTCTACAAACCGGCATTTATTTCCCTCTGGTGACATTGGGTCAGCTGTGTGCTGCAGCACTGCACTTTCAACAAAGTATGAGTGTAACAGCATCCAATCATCAAAGTTCAGTAAGACTATGCACCATGATAGTCTGAAGTATTGACTTGACTTGACTTGACTTGAAAGTAAGCATGCGGGATTATAATAGACAATAATAGTTCGCTCGGGTACCATTGCATGAAGCCATCTCCATGTAAATAACAACCATTAAAGATGGAATCCCAACATGTATTGTCATAATCATTATGTATTTAGTGTATAACAAAAGCCAAAGAATTGACTTTGCCAGTCCAATACTTTTAGGGGAATGTATATTTGAATGTATGGATCAGTGGATGAATGGATGGATGGGTGGGTAGATGGATAGATTGATAGATAGATAGATTTTCTTTGCTCTCCCAGTTTTAGTTTCATTTTTGCATAAGTGTGTGCTGTGAATTTTATTTTATAATTTTTTTTGTTTACTCGTTTATTTAATTATAATTTTAACCATATTTCCATGATCATCTTCAAAACCATGTTGCAAATGACAAGCTAACGGTGCATGTATTTTATTTATTTTTTCTTATTAACTGAGACTAAACTACTGGAAGACATCTTAATACATATAGTTTCCTCCTAATCCTTATTTTCTAACTCTAATAGTCAATCTTTGCGCTACCATGTTGTTATGGCACATTAATCGCATTGATCTCTTTATTTGTACTGCTGCTATGCCAATTAAACAGTGTCTGGTGATAACCGAGGCAAGGTTGATGAATGTGCTATTGTCTTGTTTTATGGTAATGATGCAGGTACAGCCAGGTCCATAAGGATTTGGACAAGAACAAGTTTCTTTTTTATTTTCGCTCTATATTGCATATATTAGCGTTGATCTGACTCAAATTATGTGTCGGAATAACAGCACAATGTAACAATGTTGAAAATTTTTCAAAATCTTCAGATCCCCACACTACCAATGTCTGTATTTTAAGTTCCTTATAAAAACATACACTTAATGCAATTATACACTAAATGCAAATTAAGTAGACATTGTATTGAAAAATTTATTAGACATTTTATTAAGAACAGATTTTTATCTGCTTAGCAATCCTATTATCTGATCCACGAGTTGATATGCATGTGAATCATCAGAATGGGTGTTTTCACTGACTGTGCCATGGTGGTTTGTGACAGACAGACCTGACCTGTCTGCATTGTCAAATTGAGTAACTAAACAGGTAATCAAGTGTTCCTACTAAATGTATAGGTGTGTGTAGATTTCAGTAGCATGTCATTTTTCATTGTATTTTGTATACATCCATTATCTTTAAGAGAAACATGATCTTTTTGATGCACAATTTCTGTTAACGTTTGATATAACTTTTCCCACAGCGTGACAGGATTACAAGCTTTCGAAAACAAGGCATAAAGAAGGAGAAGCCTGTTATCCAGCACCCAACAGACCCTAACTCCACGCATTCTGAACTACCTGTACCACAGCCGCTTTTTGATGAGCGTTCCTTAAACCTTTCTGAAAAAGAGATTGTTGACTTGTTTGAAAAGATGATGGTAAGTTACATTTTTAGCCTGACCTGGTTTTTTTTTTACTGTTTATATTTACACCTCAACACATTATAAAGTATTGTCATATAAATACATTTGTACTGCTTGAACTCTTTTGCTTAAATGCTTTTACCTTTGCTGTTGATAAATTATATGATCTGGCGTGACGTGGCAAAACAGAAACTCTTCACATATTTTACTGTTAATATTTAAAATATGCTCGCTGTTAGCCATTAGCTTGCATGAAATTTTATTGCAACAAATCCTGAGACATGTTGACAGCTATAGGATTCTACAATGTTGAACTAGTAAAACCAGACATAAAAGAAACAAGATAAGCTAGGAATATAAACAATGGACAGACAGAGTGGGGACATTAGGGTGTAAGCATATCATATACAGTATCTTATTGGATGTTGATGTTTTAGCCACTTTGTAAAATGTGCTTACAATACAGAAGCAAATAAGTCAAATTTCATAAGACACACATCTGACTGCTAATGCCAGTCAGCTCTTTGAACTCCGTTTAAAGATAAACTCTGGTCTGGTCTAGATGTGTGTCAACATTCTTCAATATATAGTCCTCAGAATGCCTATTTGAAGGAGCCTGAAAAGTATTCAAAAATCACACCTATAAAAGCAACTTAACAGAATAGAAAGGGTGACTGTAGTTGTATAGTCAGACTCTTTCAATCCCTGCTTTATGCTTATCCCCTGTCAACTTAGCAAATGCAAAACTTGTTGAAAAATTATTTACAATCAAGAAATTGCAACATTAATTAAGACCAGTAACAAGTGTGAGAGCTTTGGAAGAATGTGCAGGTCATGCCAAAAAATGTCTCTGAGCTGAAGTTGTTGTCATCTCTCTATTGTTGTATTGATCGTTTGATATATCTATAAACGACTTAAGTAAATTTTATTTATCAATTATAAACAAACAATTAATCTTAGAAGGGAAAAAAAACTAGGGATGCACTGAATATTTGGCCACCGGAAATTTTCGGCTGAAAATGGCCCAAAAGTGCATTTTCAGTTTTCGGCTGAAAGACTTTGATCACCGAAACAACGCGGCCGAACCAGTTTGTTGTGATGACGCAAACAGAAACCGCTGCCTGCACGTGCTTGTATGAAGCAACATGTCTGCGGTGTGGACGTATTTCAGTATATCTGAGAAAGACCCACGGATAGCGATTTGCAGTCTGCAAAACCTTTCTCCACGTCGGGTTTAATTTATCACCTTAAATCCAAAGATCCCAATCGCTATGCTGAATATGAGAGGAACGCGGCACAGAAAAGCAAAACCCCTCCGAGCATGCGCACTCCGTCTGTGGTAGAAGTTTTTGAAAAGGCAGGAAGTTTCCCAGTGATATTGTTGTATTGTTGTATCTTCAAGCAGTTGCAATTGTTCTGAATGCACTTTGTTTTTATGAAAGAACATATTTAATTTTACAACCTTTCAGCAGGCCAGAGGGCCTGTACATTATTATTTAATGTACACGAGTGCATTTAAATTAAACATTTAACATTTAAGTTTGAATTTCAATTTATTTTATCCTGTGCATTGTTGCAATGTGTTATAAATAAATATTTTCATAATTTGTAATTGATTTATTCTTTGAAACTTTAATATTAATTTATGCAATTGAAATGCCTTGATTTTAGTAAGGTTAGTACACAGTCATAGCCATAAATGCAATGGTAATAATTGGCATAATTTCTTTCGGTTTTCGGTTTTCGGCCTTGCTTGCCTCTTTTTCGGTTTTCGGTTTCGGCCAAGAATTTTCATTTCGGTGCATCCCTAAAAAAACCTATTTTAATATTTACCATTTTTTTTTCCAAAAAAGGTAAACAGAACAGTTGAGAGAAATAAGTACACTTCTATCATTCAATAATGCAATATTCAGTTGGTTAATCATCAAAGATGTATGACTGCCTATATAAACATTTCAATTTTGACAGTTTGTTGCTCTCTAGCTCTTATCTGTTTCTCAGTAAACGAGAAAACTTTTCCCTTATATGTCTATGCCAGTCAGGATTACAACACCACCACTATGAGAATCACTTTGATTTCTGAATTACATTTTACATCATTCTTTATCTTCTGTTTAAAGAAAATGTAAAGAATGCAGGAAGTAATATGTTCTGTGTCACTGACTTATCGAACAAAAATCGGTTTGTGTCACTTGGAAACTGCCTGTCCGAGCGCCTGCTGAATAACCCTGGAGCACCACAGGGAACCATGCTCTTCCCTTCTCTTATCACTCTGTTCATCAAAGACTTTAAATTAAAGCCAGATTGTGTGTTTGGGTACATCAGCGAAAAATAGGAAGGGAATAAGGTAAACAGATTTGTGCATTGGTGGAGGAAAAACCATTTGCTCCTGAGTGAGGGCAACGAGATGGTGGAAACTACTAAACTAAACAAAACTTTCCATTCCATCTTTATAACCACTTTTTTTCATGCTACTGGTGGAAGAGCCCTTTTACCGTCATGGGTAAAGATTGGTTAGTTGCCTAATAATTCCTTGGAGTTTATCGCTACAAACTGGACTGTAAGTCCAAAAACGTACAGAAAATAAACAGCATTCTCTTCCTGACATACTGGTCAAACAGCAATTCAAGATTTGGGGCAACAGTGTTTTTTCCCATGTTCCCACTGTCCACTATTCATATCCAAATGCACTGCAATTAAATTTTTATAAATGTTTCCCTTTTCCTTACTTTTTTACTCTATACAACAGTGCAGTTTTTTCCATTCTGTCACTGTATATATAGAATGAATCTTTGGGACTAATAAAGTTATCTACTTTTTCCATCTATATCCATCCAGCCATTAACACGATTGTGTACCATGAACTTTGTGGTAACGGTATGATTCAATTTAATTCAGTTGATTTTTATTTGTATAGTGCTTTTAACAATGAACATTGTCTCAAAGCTGCTTCTCACAGAAAATGTGGTGATTAAAGTGAATATGTTCTTTATAAGTAAGTTTGTCCCTGATGAGCGAGCCGGTGGCAACTGTGGCAAGGAAAAACTCACCGAGATGGCATAAGGAAGAAACCTTGAGAGGAACCAGACTCAAGAGGGAACCCATCCTCATCTAGGTTGTACCGAATGTCCATTTATAGCAGATATACGATGTTGCGGGGTACAGTGATGATGATCAGGAGCGAAAAGTAGTCCTGAATTTTAGCAATATTTCTAAGGTGATGAAGGCTTCCATGTTGTATAGTGAAATGTCTGTATACTTTTGGCCATACCGGTGTGCAAATAACTATGATGAAATAGATTTCCTGCTGATATGATGGAAAACAGTGAGAGCTAAAAAAAAATATAAATAAATTATAAATATTTAGTGTTACATGTCTATTAATTTGTTACTATATATATATATATATATATATATATATATATATATATATATATATATAGTAACAAATTAATAGACATGTAACACTAAATATTATATTTCACACTGTTGCCCCAAATATTTAGTGTTACATGTCTATTAATTTGTTACTATATATATATATATATATATATATATATATATATATATATATATATATATATATATATATATATATATACACACACACTATATACTGTGTGTGTGTATATATTACACACACACACACACACACACACTCTCACCATCCACTTTATTAGTTACACCTTACTAGTACTGGGTTGGACCGCTTTTTGCCTTCAGAACTGCCTTAATCCTTCGTGGCATGGATTCAACAAGCTACTGGAAACATTCCTCAGAGATTTTGGTCCATATTGACATGATAGCATCACCCAATGCTAAAAATGCCAGTTGCTGCAGATTTTTCGGCTGCACATCCATGATGCGAATCTCCCGTTCCACCACATCCCAAAGGTGCTCTATTGGATTGATATCTGGTGACTGTGGAGGCCATTTGAGTACAGTGAACTCATTGTAATGTTCAAGAAACCAGTCTGAGATGATTCGCGCTTTATGACATGGTGCGTTATCCTGCTGGAAGTAGCCATCAGAAGATGGGTACACTGTGGTCATAAAGGGATGGACATGGTCAGCAACAATACACAAGTAGGCTGTGGCATTGACACGATGCTCAATTGGTACTAATGGGCCCAAAGTATGCCAAGAAAATATCCCCCACACCATTACACCACCACCACCAGCCTGAACCGTTGATACAAGGCAGGATGGATCCATGCTTTCATGTTGTTGACGCCAAATTCTGACCCTACCATCCGAATGTCGCAGTTGAAATCGAGACTCATCAGACCAGGCTGCCCATTTGCCTCAAGGTTTGATGTGTTGTGCGTTCAGAGCTGCTCTTCTGCATACCTTGGTTGTAACGAGTGGTTATTTGAGTTACTGTTGCCTTTCTATCAGCTCGAACCAGTCTGGCCATTCTCCTCTGACCTCTGGCATCAACAAGGCATTTGCGCCCACAGAACTACCGCTCACTGGATATTTTCTCTTTTTCGGACCATTCTCTGTAAACCCTAGAGATGGTTGTGCGTGAAAATCCCAGTAGATCAGCAGTTTCTGAAATACTCAGTACAGCCCGTCTGGCACCAACAACCATGCCACGTTCAGAGTCACTTAAATCACCTTTCTTCCCCATTCTGACGCTCGGTTTGAACTGCAACAGATTGTCTTGACCATGTCTACATGCCTAAATGCATTGAGTTGCTGCCATGTGATTGACTGATTAGAAATTTGCGTTAACGAGCAGTTGGACAGGTGTACCTAATAAAGTGGCCGGGGGGTGTGTGTGTGTGTGTGTGTGTGTGTGTGTGTGTGTGTGTGTGTATATATATATATATATATATATATATATATATATATATATATATATATATATATATATATATATATATTTGTGCCATGTCAACTAATACTACTACTACAAAAGTCTTAGCTATTATACCATTGCTCATTTAAATAACAGCTCCCTAACTGCAATACAACATTACAGACATTTATCAGTTCGTCACCATACAAAAATGTTTATTATTTGTTTGTGTATTGAATGAGAGCAACATTGAAATGTCGTTATTTAGTAAAATATTGAATGGTTCCAAACATTCTTATCAGGAACAAATAACAGAAGTGTTAACTGTTATTTTACAAAGAAGTTTCTGTTAAAATATTAAATAAAGAAAAATCTTTGTTGGTTAATGTTCATAATTGACCTTAAAGATTATTCATAGTTTCTTTACAGCACTGACTGAATGAGATGCACTTAACAAGTCAAGTCAAGTCAAGTTTATTTGTATAGCGTTTTTCACAACAGACACTGTCTCAAAGCAGCTTTACAGAAATCAACAGTCAAGGTGAATGGAAAACTCCCTTAGATGTTATGAGGAAGAAACCTTGAGAGGAACCAGACTCAAAAGGGGAACCCATCCTCATTTGGGTGACATCAAGAGTTTGATCATATCTTTCAACAATACAGAACACTGGAGAGTGAGAACTAACATAAGTACTGGAGTATAAGATTATAAGTAAATGTTCTTTCTACAGTCTTTGGTATAAAAGTATGAGCTACTGAGCTCAACATTTGTGATCATCACAGATCCAGCAACAACTTCTCCATGCCAGAGCCTTTAAACACTCCAGGAGGTCCAATGTCAAACTCCACACATGCAGTGGGATCCAATTGGCACTGGTACGTCTCTAGATGGTTCAGGATGTTTGCGAGTTTGGCATCTACTTCTTTAAAGTCCATAATCTTCATGAGGTGGGACGTGACTGGAGCTGGCCAAACCTCAGGATGCCTCGGGATGGGGAGAGAAAGAGAAGCAGTGGAGAGGAATTAGCGTAGCTGCTGTTCATGATATTAACAGCACAAGTTGATAATGTGCATGTGATCAGATGTTCTGGAGCACAAGGTTATGACATGTGTAGGCTTTGCTAAAAAGATATGTTTTTAATCTGCACTTAAACTGGGAGAATGTGTCTGAACCCCGAACACTGTCAGGAAGACTATTTCAGAGTTTAGGAGCTAAATGCTATTCTAGGAACAAGAATAGTCATGCTGATCATACACACCTGACTCTCATTCACTCACTCATCCCATCTCCTATTTAAGCCCCTCACCTCCACACATCATGTTTGTGCATATTCTATTCTACTAGAAGCCCAGAGTTTTGAGATCTCAGGGAGCGTGACGGATTGTAGCGTGTTAAAAGACTGGAGAGATACATAGGAGCCAAACCATTTAGGGCTTTATAAGTGAGTAGCAGTAGTTTGTAGTCTATTCGAAACTTAACCGGAAGCCAATGTAGGGACGATAAGATTGGGGTTATCATATTTTCTTGACCTAGTAAGAACTCTTGCTGCCGCATTCTGAACTAACTGAAGCTTGTTTGTTGATGACGCAGGACATCCACCTAGTAATGCATTACAGTAGTCTATTCTGGAGGTCATAAACGCATGGACGAGCTTCTCTGCATCGGATATAGACAACATATTTCTTACCTTAGAAATATTTCTAAGGTGAAAGAAGGCTGTTTTTGTAACTTGGTTGATATGATTTTTAAAAGATAAGTTTCTGTCTAAAATAACTCCCAGGTCTTTTACTGTTGAAAAAGATTGTTTCTTGGTATAAATTGTCATGGGAATTTTCAATTCAATTAATTTTAAGTTTTATTTGAATAGTACTTTTAACAAAGGACATTGTTTCAAAGAAGCTTTACAGAAGAAAAAGTGGTTATAAAGATGGAATGGAAAGTTAAGTTTGTATAAGTCTGTTCTTTATAGGTTTATCCCTAATGAGCAAGCCAGTGGCTTTCTTTGCTTATTTTAATTTTTGTAGCATTTAAGTAATGTCCTCACTTCATTTTATGTGTTTTTGTCTGTGTGTAAATGTATGTGCAGGAGGATATGAACCTGAACGAAGACCGAAAAGCCCCCTTGCGTGAAAAGGACCTTAGCACTAAACGAGAGATGGTTGTCCAGTACATCTCTGCCACAGCTAAATCTGTAAGTGTGTTATATTTTTGTCATCTGTGATAAAAACTAGACTCTTTGGAGAGCAAAATTGAGTGGCAAAATTTTTCTTTATTGAATTGATTTGAAAAAATACCTGATTCTTGATTTTCTTACTTCCTCTTCTGCTAAAACCATATGTCTGTACGGTGTGAAAAAATACAGACATTGTGATTTCTGTAATTTTATGTATTGGGACTCAGGTCTTAAAATAAGGTAAATACAACCTCAGATGAAGAGCAACACAACATATCACACCAATTCATTATTTATCTTTGGAAAAAAATAAGGCTAAAATGGGTTAGGGTTAGGGTTAAACTCAATGAACTGAAGCAATGTTGTTAAGCCACACAGAACAAGATTACTTTGTTATTGCTGGTAAAGGTGGTTCTGCAAGCTATTGAATAAGGTGCACTTAGTTTTTCACAAATGCCTCCTCCCTTTTGGCTATATTTTTGTCAACTAAACAATGACAGTGTTATGTCATGTGGTATTCATACACACACACACACACACACACACACACACACACACACACACACACACACATATATATATATATATATATATATATATATATATATATATATATATATACATACAGTCGAACCCACTTATCTCGACCTCGGTTAACTCGCCAACCCTATTAGGTCGACGTTTTTGAAGTGGAACCGCCAAATTCTCGCTTTGTCTTTTTTAATCGGTTATGTAGATTTTTTTAAGTCCCCGAACCCTAATATCTCGAGCACAAGGGGGGGCAAATTTGCCACTTACTGTCGGTTAAGTCAGGAATCCCCCTGCCACGCCCCCTTCGGCGGCAGCATTCCCCGAAGCACCCTGCTTCTTCTCTGAGCACTGAGCTCGTCGCAGTCATGCTGATCATACACACCTGACTCTCATTCACTCACTCATCCCATCTCCTATTTAAGCCCCTCACCTCCACACATCATGTTTGTGCATGTTTGTGTGTGCACATCATGTTTGTGCATGATCATATGTGTTGGTTCATGGCGGTCTGTGTAATCGCATATACGTATCCCGCCACTTACCCTTCTTCTTGGACGCCGCATTTTCTCAACGGCACCCCGGATTACCCTGATCCTGCTGTTTTCCATGTTCACGCTGTCTTCCAGCGCGGATCCGTGGATTCTCTACACGAACTGTCTCTGCTTTCACAGAACTTCGTGGACCGTGCTCCCGGAGCGCACCACTGGATATTACTGCTTCGCTACAAGTACTGGGGGATTATCTCCTGAGTATTCTCAATAAACTTTGTTTCCGTTTACTTCGGCTTCCGCCTCCTTATCCGCATTACAGGTTATCTCGATCCGCATGACCAATCAAACAAATTGCGGCAACGCTGTTGTGTAAAAAAAACTCCAAAACCACGTGCATGCACATTCTCATTTAATAACGCACATTAACGTGCTTGAAAAAAATTTCTAGCACGTTAATATATTGCCGCCATATTGGTTTTCGTTTGTCTCGATCATCGGTTACCTCGACGCTTTTTGGCTTCCCCTAGGCCGGCGACATAACCGGGTTCCACTGTATATATACCGTAATTTCCGGACTATAAAGCACACCCAAATATAAGCCGCACCCACTGAATTTTACAAAGATTTTTATTTTAAACATAAATATGCTGCATCTGTCTATAAGCCGCACACATTTTCTACATTGAAACTAATAAACTTTACAGAGGATTTAATAAAAGACTGTTACTGTTACACGGCTTGCATCTAAACAGTAGCCTACCAAGAAAGTCATTGTTCACTGTCTTCCTCCTTCCTTTCACAACAATTTCTCTCGAGAGTTTATCTTTTGCCATCGTCGTGCATTTAAAAATCACCATCGGTAAAGCTTTTCTCCCGATGCCATGCAGCTCAGAACACATGGTTGTTTTCAGCGTGACGAATGATTCGCATTTCCTGTTGACAGTGCGAGTGAGAGGCAGGTCAAACGTCAGAGGAACATCATCCATATTTATGATATGGTGCGGTTTGATTCAGTGGCAGTGCACCCGATTTGATATAAATAATTTCATTGGTTCACCTGAACCGTTCGGCAATTTCATTGGTCTACAGTTTTTTTGGCTTGAAGCTTGTGAAACTGGGAAAAACCCGGGAAAACCCATAAATTAGCCGCTTCATTGTTTAAGCTGCCCGGTTCAAAGCGTATCTAAATATATATAGGAGAAGGAGAGGAGCAAGACTTCTACAGAGAAAGCAGGGAAAGGAGAAGTGTAGGAGAGTGGAGGTTAGGTACTATGACAGGTAAAATTAGAGAGTTAGCTTATA